>NC_038242.2:1913801-2123465 GCF_000004515.6 Glycine max | reverse complement strand
ATATATATATATATAGATATATATATATATATATATATATATATATATATATAGATATATATGTATATATATATATATATATATATAGATATATATGTATATATATATATATATATATATATATATATATATATATATATATATATATATATATATATATATATATATATATATATATATATATATATATATATATATATATATATATATATATATATATATATATATATATATATATATATATATATATATATATATATATATATATATATATATATATATATATATATATATATATATATATATATATATATATATATATATATATATATATATATATATATATATATATATATATATATATATATATATATATATATATATATATATATATATATATATATATATATATATATATATATATATATATATATATATATATATATATATATATATATATATATATATATATATATATATATATATATATATATATATATATATATATATATATATATATATATATATATATATATATATATATATATATATATATATATATATATATATATATATATATATATATATATATATATATATATATATATATATATATATATATATATATATATATATATATATATATATATATATATATATATATATATATATATATATATATATATATATATATATATATATATATATATATAGATATATATATATATATATGCAGAGTCACACAGAAAATATGTGAAAAAAGTGTGTCTATTTATATGAGAGAATATATATATATATATATATATATATATATATATATATATATATATATATATATATATATATTATAATTTGAGTGTATACAATATTATGGCGCACCCAAAAATAGTACAATGATCAAAACCTTTCTCAATTTGTTTAAGTGGACCATGACCTCATGATTTTGATTGCATCATCTATGGATTTTAAATTTTGAATCTTCTTTTTGTTGTTTCTAAGGCTTTTCACTAATAAAATATTACCAATTAATTATATGAAATCAGCATATTTACTTTTATTTTTTTTTAAATCCTCAGTATCCTGAAAACACATTTAACTTTCACTAATTTAAACCAAAGCAAGTATTTTTTTATAATATTTATATATATATATATATATATATATATATATATATATATATATATATATATATATATATATATATATATATTCACAAGTTTTAAATCAAAGACTTTAATCAACAACATACTTATAGGATTGCGCAATGGAAAGTTATTTTAGTGATGTAAATGGATGTACTCAAGGTAAAGCACCCGTATATACATATTCGATTTATAATTTTGTTTATTTTTTCCGGATTAGGCTACAAGTAATAAGTTTTATTGTAAATCAATTGCAATAGCACGGTTATGCATTAAAGACATGCTTTAGACCACATCAAATAAATAAATATTTCAAGTGAGCTTAGATTATTAATTCGATAATACTAAAATTGACGTACAAATGGATTATACACGATATACAGTGACATTGTATATAATATGTAGCATTCTCATGTAAATCAAATATAACATGTAACTCGCTATAGAAATAACTTTAACCATTGCATGTGATCCTACAATTATATCTAAGTAATGAGTATGGATTTCATAATTGCCTTCAAAGTTAGATGCAATTTTTTTAAAAAAAGAGAAAGTTATTTAAAATTATAAAACAGATATATTTATGTTAATCAATTTTAAACCTTAATCCCACTACTTGATATGTATGGGTTTGAGTACCCATGCACTCTCTTTTCATATATTCCTCTTGCCTATAAAAAAAATCAATCTGGATAAATTTTTTAAAAAATATAGATTAAAAGCTTTAACACGAATTATATTCACTTACATAAAATTAAATTAAAAAATATAAGAATAACGTGTTATTTTTAAAATAGAGTGAAATTAATTAGGAAATCACTCTCAACAGAGAAATAACAAAGGAATTGCTTTGATAAAAGTACATTGAAGGTGCCTCCAATGGTCACCCAAACCCAAACATACACTTAAAATATGGTTGACTTGGCGTAATAATAATTTTAGTTTATACACAACATAATGCTTCTGAGTTGACAATGTTGTCAATATAATCACGTTTCCCTTTTTTGCGTGAATTTGTTTTCTTATGGACCTCGTGCCACTTAACCGATGGTCGTATTTTCTACAGCGTGCGTAGCAAGTCGTATGGTAGAGTAGTATTTTCTATAGTTGTTTGCTTCTCTCGCCGAATTTATAGCATCAAATGCTAGAATAAGAGAGAGAGAAGAGAAGGTAATTAAAGAAGTTTTGCGTAGGTTAAGGATTAAACAGCTTCAAACTCAGCTAGATATCATTGAAAAAAATCAAAAGAAGAAGGAGAGGCAAAAGACACATATACAAACTCGTTAGTTCAAAATCCAAAATTAAAACACGGAAGAATTGCGAATGAGATTCTCTCCTCTATGTGCACTTCCACCCACAAAAAGTTACATAACTGACTTGATTCGTCTTTCACAGTAAGTTATTTATATATAATTTAACTATATCAATTCTTACTAATAATTAAGATTATTATTTTATCTTATTTTTAAAATAAGAAAAGGTTCCCATCATCTCCTTTTAATAATAAAACAAATAATATAGCAAAGGAAAACTTTCTGTCCACATACTAGATGCAAAATAAAATGCAAGAGGAGTCGTAGTGATATTTTTTTAATATTCTCTATGTGATTAGTTAGAATTTATTAAAAAATACATATTTTAAATAAATTTAAGAAAAAAATATTAATTAAAAAATAAAATATATCAAAATAGGTAAATTTTAATCGAAAAAAATATCCAAAAGAAAGGATAAGAGAATGTCGGGTAGCGGACACTAAAATGTAAGCCTCTCTATGGTTGAGTTTCACGTGAAGCAGCAACGTAATTAATTTAAGACAGGCAACACGGGTAAATAATTGACCCCAATAGTATAACAAAACCAGGTAACAGAGTTAAAGACACGACCTAAGGCTGGCTGAGTGGCTGTACACACTCCCTCACGGTCTAATTAAGCTAATCTGCCTTACATGTTTAAAATTTTTATGCCCAAATAGCAATAGTACTATTCTATCATTCCCAAAACGAAACTTTGAATTCTAAATTAATTTGTTATTTGGGGCCCGAGGAAGCAAATCATATATCTTTCTCCTTGCCTTTCCACTCTAGCTACTATTTTACTATTATTGTGCAAATTAGTGGACAAATTAAAATGATTCTCTCAGGTCTCAATCTTTGATGGACCCTTTCTTTAAATTGAATCCTGAAACTGGTCAACAGGGCCGACAACACTAAATTAAGAAATGAATCCCAAAACCAAACGGGTTTAGTTAAACATCACAAGCTCAAGTGATTAGACTTGATTAAGTATTGAATGAATCATTGCTAATAAAGTTTATCATAACTCATATATAGTTGCTGGCTAATCGAGCGGATGATTAAGAAACTACTTAAGGTGTTGCCCATGATGCCATGATTGTTGGACACAGGAGAGCTAAAGGATTGAGAAGACGTAACCTTGTTCTTTTTTTCCTTTCTTTCTCCGTCGCATACCCTTTCATCAATCCGATTCCATATCATGATTGGATTGTAGACCAACTTGCCAAAGTCGGTTCGGGCTGGCCCTAACAATTTAATTTCCCTTGCTTAAGTAGCCATCATTATCGACCGTGCTTTTTTAAAAAACAAAATTAAATTATAATTTTAAATTTGTAATTTTTTTACATCGATAAAATCTCCTTGGGGGAGCAATTCTGGTTAGGAAGATCTCTTGTACCCAAAACTTAATTGAGAATTCGAGACGAATTAAAGTTATTCTTGGAGTTCAAGCTTTTGCAATGATTTTTTTTTTTAATGCTTTTGAATGGGTCCGTGTCTCTGTTAACAGTTTCAACATGTCACTAAAGTCCTATCCAATACACAATATTAATGTTACTTTATTGTTTTATCACTTTTTATGCATAAAAAGAAAGTAAATGAATTAATTCAATTTCTTCACAACATTTTTTATACCTATACATAAATGAGAAAGATAATTAAGTAAGAAAATAGAGTTTTATAGAATCTTAGGTTGCACATAAAATTTTAATCAGTTTTTTCCTAATTTTTATTCTTTTGTCAATGTTTTAGAAAGCCAATTAAAGATATAATTCAATTCACAATGTTTTACCCAGTCAGTAAAGGTCACTAAGTGAAAAAAAGAATTTTAGAAATTCAATTGTTGAAGAATTTGCTCAATGAGTTGTAACTCATTTAGTGAGTGGAATCACATCTGAAGTGTATTTTGGAATTCTAAAGAACTCGCTCAACGAGTATGTCTCGTCCTACAAGTTGATCACACTCTGAAATGACAAGACAAAGGCCTTGGACCCAATATAAAAGGACATTTTCTTGGGATTGGAGAGCATCAGTCTAAGGCACAATGAAGAACACGAAATCATAAAGCTTAGGCTAGTTTTTGCTTCTTGATCATTTCTTCTTCTTCCACTTTGTGTTTTCTTCTCTTCTAATACTTTTCATGACAATGAGAGGTTAGTTTACTCATTGTTGGAAGTTTAAAACACTATAAACTCTTGATGTAATTATATCTTCTATTTACTTAATGTTCATTTTCAGTATTGTTGCTTACTTTCTTTTATTATTTCCTTGCTTATGGTTTGATCATCCATATGCATGTTTTCTAGAGTGAGAGTCATTAGGAAATATTATTACTACTATGAACTGAAAGTAGCTTATAATAAAACTCATGTGTAGGGATATAATGTGGTTTATTAGCCTTGTTTTTAATCCTTTTTGTGATCCAAGTCATTTCATTTAACTTGCCAAGGGATTAGGAGTTAAGTGAAGTGATTTAGGCCATTTTACTAAATGAATCTTGATTATGATAGTTTTGTGAGTTAGGGTTACACTTGACAAAACATTGAGTAGAGAAACATCATTAACATTATATCAAGAGTGATTTAGTAGGACCAAACATCCAACAATTTCATAATCCTGCATATTCTCTCTTCCTTCACTCCAAGTGTTTGTGCTTTTGATTTAGTATTTGTGTCCTCTTTTCACTTGTATTTATTGTTTACCACTTTTATGGTACTTTTAAGTTTGCATAATAGTTCAAAATCAAATCAAAACATTAATCCTATTGCTTAGAATATGGATTACACAAGTTGTTTTTACGCAAACAAAGTCTCTATGGACACGACACTCAGTGTTATCATGTTTTATTACTTGCGTGATTTGGTTCACTTGTCAATCGATTAACAAACTACTATAGCAAACCAGAATAGGGAACATAGAAACCAAACTCATGAGCAAAATTAAGAAATTTTGTAACTAGGTAAGCCTATAAAATATTGAACATTAAATTTCAGTATTTCTTTTTTATTTTTGTTTTTTCCTTATAATTAAGAAATATGTCAAGTTACTAGCATTATGAACTTAATTAGTACTAATGTGCCTAATAGAGTTATAGGTAAATATTGCACATGTCCGACATTTCCGAAGATGTGGTGGAATATAAGGGTATACAAAAATTAGTTCGATAAAAAATCGAACTAAACTGGTTCTGAACTATTTTAACCAATTTGATTTTATATTTAAATAGTCGAATTAGTTTGAAAACCGACTCAAAATCGAACTTGTTTCAAAAAATTGGTTTTGAACTAAACTAGTTTTAAGAGTCAGATCATTTTTAAATTGGTTCTCAAACAATTTTTTTTTCAAAAAAAAATTCAAGTAAAAATCGGTTAATCGAACTGGTTTTGTAAAAATAATTCAGTTAACTGAATTGATTGGTTTTATAAAGCAGTACACTTCTTTTTTCTTAAATTAATTTGGATAAAAATCAATTTGATTTAAGTTGAGTTACAATCCAGCTCGATTTGAACCAATTTTTTCACACACCCCTAGTGGAACATGTGAGTCACATGGCGAGTGTTGTATACTTGTATTTAATTTTGTACTATTAAAATTTTTATTATTATTATTGACAGAATTTAGAGACGGGATCTTTTTTTACTCCATTAGAAGTGGAATTAGTGACCAAACACACAATTATAGGCGAAGTTGAAATTTTCGACTTTGGAAACAGAAATTTCCATCTAATCGACTAATCCTTAATTAATTTTAAATTTTTAACCTATTAATTTTTAGATTTTCGTTTTTGAGAAGATTATCTTTTAGATTTTAGTTAACTTACCATTTGTTTTTTTGTCAAACTCTTAAGTATAATTTGAATTTTAGAAACTTATTTATCATCTAACCAATTAGTCTATTGGTTGATTTGACTCTTTTAACATGAAAAAAGTACTTGAAATAACAAAAATAATTATAAATGTTAGGTTAGAAAATCAATTATTGTGTGTAAGTGTGTGTGTATGTGTGACATAATACGGACTTATTAAATAATAAAAAGTAATTATACGTGTTGATTAGAAAATATATTGTTAAGATGTGTGATAAAAATACAGAATTATAAAAATAAAAAAAAACTCACCAGAGTTTGCTTAGTTGTGAATAATTGAGTAATTTATATAAGATTATAGGTTCAAATATCATTACCATCGTTATATAAAAAAATGGTATATGATTTTAAAAAAATCATTTCTTCACAACAAAATCCGAATACACTTAGCAATTAGAAGGAAGAAAAATACAAAAAGCCTTTGTGTCTAGTACAGGAAGACAATCTAGAATACATATAGCTCATGGGGTGGTCCATAACCATATGCTAAGAAATAATAGCAAACGAATGATGGATGAGCACGGGGTTGGATATCTAAAACCTAGTAGTGATAGGCTCAGTTGAAGGTTTTGATCGTTACTCTTAACTAATTTAACATTCCAACGAGGTGCAACCAATGCAACTGAAGGTTTGAAATCACTATGTTCAGTGTAGTGGTGGTAGATTCAGATTATATATATATATACAAGGTTTTAGATTCAGTTGTCACCATTACAACAAAAAAGCCAGCTAGATGAATTTTTATTTTATTTTTTTATCAAAGAATATATATATATATATATATAATGTACAAGTAGTACCAGATCAGACATACATTAGTGGAACTGTGGAAGATTCAATAGGCTAGGACAGTGGTTATGAAGTATATTTCCCAAAAACAAAAGGATTTTGCTGATGGAGCGTTTCAAAGGTCTAAAATGAAATTTCAATCAATGGAAGGAAATCTAAACGAATTACATATTGGCATGGACTTTCTAAAGCATTGACCCCTTCAGTTAATTTACATATATACTAAAGACTCTTTTGATGGCAGGATATGATAGGACAAAATAACTATATTTTATCTTGTTATATAATCTTATGGAATAAATTAATAGTCCTTTTATTAATTATAAGATAACTTGTCTAAGGGAAGGTACAAAATAATGTATGCTGTATAAGGGGATAAAATAACCCTATATTGTTTTCTTTTTCATAGGATATTATTATATGATTGGACAAAATAACTATATTCTCACATAATTTGTACTTTTTATTAATTATCGTTGTAAAAAAATTTACATTAAAGAGACATTTGGTAGGAGAATTTTTTTTGTGGATTTTCAGAAATATATGTTGAGAAACTTAGAAAGAATATGTTTTTTAGAATGTCTTTTAATCAAATTTTCATTAAAAAAATTTATGAGGGAGGTAATAATCTTATTTTTTTGAATTTAATTTTTGTTTTACTATATTAAAAATATCATGTTATTTTTTATTAAATTATATAATATGCTATATTATTAAAATAATTGATAAAAAATTATGTAACTCTCTAATTCCTATCAAATTTATCTAAATATTCCTAATCATCAGCCAAACAAATTTTATTCATTCTTAGTAGTCATGATTTTTAGGAATCATAATTCCAAGACATAAATAAAATTTCTCTCCTATCCCATGAGATAAAATTGAATAAATACCTTCTCTTTAAAGTAATTATATATACTTGTCCAAGATAACAGCCAAGGTTACAGTGACAAGTTCAATTACTCAATAACCAAATCAAATTTGGTTATTTCTTCTTTTGCAAATCAAGGTCTCAAACCAAATATTCATTTAAAATATTTGACTCAAACGAAATATTTGAAACATATCATTCACTTGAAAGTTAAATATTGGGGACTTAACAAAATCCAAAGTAAATTTGATTTTAAGTCCCTAATATTATCATTTAGGAAAAATATTTAAACTTGTGAGTCAATTATAATTCCAAACTACATAAAATCCTCAAATAGTAATTAACAGTATAAAAGCATAGGTAAACCATAAAGTTCTATTAACAGTAATTAATAAAGTCTAATTGGACGTGGCTGGCTATAGCAATATTGTTAGTTATTATTGCTAGTATAAGGATAAGGATGGGTCCAATTGGGCAAGCAAATGGGTGAAATGATGGTCGCTGATAATTTCGATTATTCAGACCGAAATTCTGGATTATAAGCTTCGCTTTATGAGGTTAAGGAGCCTCAACCGATAAATTGTCATCATGAAACAAAACGACAACCTCCATTAAAATATTTGCTTTCGTTTTCTTTTTATTTTCTACTCAAAAGATTAACACATTTTTATTTTTTATATCCCATTATTTATTTATTTATTTTGTGAATTTGAAGTATTTCTTAGTCCAGATTTAAAAATTAATTTCCTGAAATATTAGAATTTCTTTAAAGAGTAACTTCTTTTAATACAAACTCTTTCATACCTATAAACTTATAGATTGAACCTCTAACTATATACCTTTTTTTTATAAGGATCCTCTTACTATATAACTAAAAGGCATTATTATATGCAAATCATACTATACCATGTTAACAATTATTTATTTATTGACGCAACTTAATTTTATCCTCTCGTTGCCTAGTGACCCCAGCAGGCAGCTAGCTAGCACTGATATCTCGTGTGCACTGCATGTTATATTTCCATGCTTGTCCAGTTGTCCTTTCCTTAAAAGGAAATGAATAGGTAAATTAAAATTAGTATTTTTATTTTTTTAAATTTTGGTTTTCTTATTTTCATTAAATTATTATTTTTACAGTTGAAAATAACTCTAAGTCATAATTAACATAAAAAAACTTAACTTTTTTTATAAGAACTGTCATAATTAATAATAAAAAATTAAAACTAAAAAAACAGATAAAAGATTAAAATGAAAATGTAAAAGATACTGGTTAATAAAATAAAATAAGTATTATTAAAGTAATTAAACAGGATGATAATAAAAGAAAAATATAATAAATCATAACAATGTTATTTTATATATAACAAACCAAAAACATTACAATATTAAAATAAAATTATTTATAAAATAAATTATTCTGATAAAAAATCATAAATTTATCGAGTAAGTTGTAAGTTAATGTAAACGCACTTTCTTTGTTATAAATAGGGAGAGCAGGGTCGGGATCCTCTTTGGGCTTTAGATGTCAAAGTCCTCAAAGGCTTGGGTTGACAATTCCGGTCCAATTTGAAATGTGTCCTCGGGTCTATTTTTTTATTAAGGGAACTGCTAGGGGCACCCAGCATTTTTGTTGATACACCCAGCAGTTTTCTAAAATACTGAAAATGTCTTTATGGATATTTTTGGTTAAAAATAACAG
Source organism: Glycine max (assembly GCF_000004515.6). Taxonomy (NCBI): domain Eukaryota; kingdom Viridiplantae; phylum Streptophyta; class Magnoliopsida; order Fabales; family Fabaceae; genus Glycine; species Glycine max. The sequence continues at coordinate 2,113,806 of NC_038242.2, read as the reverse complement.
ATTAGCTTTTTCATTTCTGCAATGCCTTTTTTTTTTCCTATAAAACCGCACTCTCTTAGTGTAACCTACTTCCATTAGCGTCTTTTTGTGAGTATGTATTGTCGTTGGTGATGTACGTGTGTTGTTTATAGATATACGGTGAAGTTCAGTGATTTTTCATCGCCAGAAAATAAGAGGTGCATATTTTTTTCAATCCGTATGGTTTATATGGATTGTTAATCTGTATGAACCATACAGATTGACAATCTGTATGTTTCGAATTTTTTAAAAAATTATAATTTATTTAGAATTTTTTATACATTTAATTTGTTTAGAAAATTTGATATTTAACTCAATGTTGTATTTATATGTTTATTATAATAATTAATAGTTAAACGAATTTGGTATTTAACTAAATGATGCATTTGAATGTTTATTACAGTAATTAAAAATTAAAAAATATAATATTTAATTGAATAATGTATTTAGATGTTTATTACAATAATTGATAATTAAAAAATTGGTATTTAATTGAATTATGTATTTAGATGTTTATTATAGTGATTGAAAATTAAACAAATTTGGTATTTAATTTAATGATGTATTTAGATGTTTATATATGCAAAAAATACATTATTATATCAAAATTAACTATAATAAAATAAAAAAATGCATTAGTAAATTTATGTTAATAATATATTTTTTTATATGTAAATTTTTATTAAACCTATGATTTTTATTTACAATTTATATATGTAAACAAATTAATTATTAGATAAAAATTAATTATCATAAATTTTATTATGTGAATTTACATGTTCGATTTCTACTTGAATCATTAATATTAAATTAATTCGTAAGTCACATATTCGATTCTTGTTTGAATCATTAATTTTAAATTAATTCGTAAAACATATTTTTGAAAAGAAAATTAAAAAAAGTCCTATGATCAATTACAGATTGACAATTCATAAGCCTAATACAAATTGACAATTCATAAGTCTCATATGAATTATCAATCTATAAGCTTCATACAGAAGGACAAAATTGAAATTTCACATGCTATGCTGGTGTCTCAGCAAAATATGTTGGGTGCAAAAAACAATTGGCTTTTGTTAAACTTTCAAACGCTGAAAATGGATCGAACCGCATTGGCTATTGAGTATTTTTTTTATCTTTCCAAAAAAAAAGAGTCCGCAAATGGCAACGATGCAACATGGAACACACTTTCAAACCACTACTGATCAGAGGTTAGGGAATTTATATAAAACCGCAGAATCAAATATAGTTTCACAACTAAGAAAATAAAAATAGTAACATAGTTATACATATATATAGTTCCACTCCCGCCAACATTTCGAACCCCTAATTCTTCATGCGATAGCTTGATTCATGCCATGCACCTTTGTGCATATATGCCTAGGGCAACAACGGTAATAGGTAGAACACATAATTATTGGGATAAACTCACAATCATGATCTAGCTCTCGAAAAGCCTCATAGGCCTTTCTTGTGATTGGAACACAAGCATTAAAGTAAAGTATTTTTAATATATCCATTGCTTCATTTTTCTTTTATCGGCTGAAATCAATCTACTTTAATAACTTGTTATGCACTTACATTCCATTTTGAGGTTTATTTATGTATGTATGTCAGAAGAGAGAGATAAGATGGAAAAACAAATGTAATATATAGTTAGAAAAGAGAGGTCAAAAGATAATATAATAGAAAAATGAAATAACAAAAAAAACGTCGGAGTACAACGTGCCAAAGCAATCGGAAAGGACCACATTTCCCTTATGGTTTAATTAAAAAATAATGAAAAATGGAACTTCTATAAATTTTTTTAAAACGCCCACTTGTGCTCACTTATGGCCTAATTAACCGTCCTGTATAAAACCCTTGCATGTGGAATAAGCAAAATCCGAACATCACAGAAATCTCTTCATAATCTCACGGCATGGCAACCCAAGCTTTACGACCCGAGATTGAGCTTGTGGTTGACGACACGACCACCTCCAACGTTATTAGCCACAGCAATCACGAACCAACCTCGTTGATGGTCGCAAAGCGCTCCTTAACGTCCCTAAATTCTATACTAACAAAATTCCATGCAGGTTACTTCAGAATAAGCCTCTCCCTCGGTGGCCAAGCTTTGTGGTGGAAGACACTGATCGAATCACCAACACACGACGTCACAAGCGCTCTACGACGCTTGCTTTGCACGCTTCCTTCCTCAGCTTTTCTTGCACTGTGGTCGTTGGCTCTCTTTACTCTCGTGTTACTCTCTCTTCTCTACCTCCTGAGATGCTTAATTGTTTTTTTTTTTTAATCGGCCAAATGTTATTTTTATTAGGTGAGGATATTAAACTCGCCACATTTCTCATGTTTCATTTTCTTTTAACCATCCAACTCACTTTATATCTTTATATCTCTTCCGGCTAGGTGTTTGTTTTTCTTTAGGATGGTAAAGGCGGATTTCTTGCACCCTGTACGAGTTAACTACCTCTTCGCTCCGTGGATTTCATGGCTTCTGTTGCTTCAATCAGCGCCATTCGTGGCGCCGAAAACACCGACGTATTTGGTTATGTGGTGGGTGTTCGCGGTGCCGGTGGTGGTGCTGGACGTGAAATTCTACGGGCAGGTGGTTCACGAAAGTGAAGAGGCTTTTTATCGACGGTAGCAAACCCGACGAGCCAGATGTCGGTGATAGGGAACTTGGTCGGGGCACAAGCTGCGGCGAATATGGGTTGGAAAGAGAGAGCGGTTTGCTTGTTTTCGCTGGGGATGGTGCATTACTTGGTGCTGTTTGTTACCCTCTATCAGCGTTCCGGTGGAGATCGCCTTCCGGTGTTGTTGAGGCCGGTTTTCTTCTTGTTCTTTGCAGCACCGAGTGTGGCAAGCTTGGCTTCAGAATTCATGGTTGGCACCTTTGATACTGCTTCCAAGATGCTCTTCTTTCTCTCCCTAGTCCTCTTCACATCACTGGTAATCATTTATTTCTCTATCTTTGCATTTACTTATTCAAAAAGGATAGTCCTGTATTAATTACTCCCTTAATATGTAATTGATATTGACAAAATAAATTATAATGGTATGGAGAGAGTATATATATTGTTTATTATTTGGAATATTTTTTTTTAGTATGGGATGATTTCTTTTCTAATAACTAAAAGTTTATATGAATTGACTTCCATGGATTTATTATGATTAGAACGAACTTATAAGACTCAAAAAATGTTTATTTATATATTATCTATTAATAAAATTCTCATATTAACTGCAAAAATTAAATACACATATTTTATTATCTAATTATGCCACTATTATTATAAGACAAACGAAATATGTATATTGATAGCATACAAGTTTTTGTCTTATCATCTAATTAAATATCATATATAATAAATTTAATTTTTTTAATTCAATTATATTGAAAGTCATATTACTATTTTATTAGTTTACAATCAAATTATTTTACATCATCAATACATCAATATTTTACTAATTTTAGTAAAGTTTAATTTCAATTACATTATTACTACCATTTTTATATTTTTAATCAATTAAAAATAATTTTAAATATAATTTTTAAAATAGTATAAAAATAAATTGTACTTACATAATAATTTTTTATTAAATGATTATTATATAAAAAATCTTATAGTTTACCCTGTTATTATATTTTAGTTCATTTTTTTCTAAAATACTTTATCTAATTTTAATGTATTGGTATTTTTTATCACTAAATTTTAGTTGTTAACTTTTATTAGAATGTTAATTGAATGATTCAAACTCAAGATGTTTTTTTGTCTCTCTCCTTTCAAGACTTAAATCTCCTTTACGACCACCAAAACCTTATAACTCTAGTTTTATGTATTGTTATAATCCATCTTACGTACATTATATTATTTTTTAAATGAATAAATAAAGTTAAATAAATATTAAAATAAGTGTTTTTGTATTTTAAAATTTTAATGTAAGAATGATGTAATATATTTTTTTGACAGAAATGATGTAAAATTTTTAGTATGCTAATCAGATTGCCCCTTTTCTAGGGTAGTTTCATATGAAATTAAAGAAACAAGCATATATTGCAAACAGTTTAGGAAAAATTAATAAATTACATGATAAAAACATACAAAAGTATAATTTAATAAATATCTCAAATATCTCTCCAGAACAGTCATTTTTTAAAAGTATACGACACGATTATAAAGCCTCGAGCGATTCACGTACAGTTATGAAAATGACCTTATTTCGTAGTACATCAATTAAGTTCCTATATTTTATTACACTGTATAATTTAAACTGCAGTTGATTTCATCCTTGCAATAAATTAAACAAATATTTGCAGCATAAATATATATATAGGGGATCTATCTCTCGAATCTCTTTGTCTGCGATTATCATTCAAGTAATGACAAAGCCTACAGCTGGGGTAGCTAGAGAAATTTATTTATTAATTATAAAATAAAAATTGAATTCATGCATTCACTTGTAGCCAGTGTTTTCATATGAAACAAAAAAGAAAACAGATCATATATTCATAGTCAACATTTGTGGTCAATTTGAATTCTGAACATCTGATTGAAACATTTTAACTGGTGCGCGGCGCATGGAGGCTCATTGCCAGCTAGCTAATACTAACGTTAAAGCAAGATATTACTCCATTTCCTATTTCTTCACTTTTTTTATACCACCCTATTTGTACAAAATATTCATTTCTTAATGTATGAAAATATGAGTGAATTTTTTTTTTTGATTTCATTTTTTATTATAAAGTTAAAATCCATTAAGGAATTTAAGTCCAATTCTATCAGATCAACAATGTATTTGGTCCTAAAAAAACAATGATGTTTTCATTTTAAAACTTATTAATTATAATTGATATTATTATTATTATTATTATTATTATTATTATTATTATTATTATTATTATTATTATTATGTATTTTCCATGTAATAAAAGAATTATATATTTTCAACTTGTTAATATATAATCCCCTACTATTTCTATATTTTTAATTTTATCATATTCATTGCTTAACCTTTAGCCTGAAATAAAATATTCATAATTTAGATTTAGATGTGTTGAACAGATTTGCAGGCCAACCCTGTTCAGGAGATCTATGAGAAGGCTCAATGTTGCGTGGTGGGCTTACTCCTTTCCGATTACCGCACTAGCTCTGCTTTCAACGAATTATATGCACCTTCTGTTAGCTCTTTCAGTTCTTGTCTACCTTTTTCTAACGTTCTTCACTCTGCTCAACTCTAAGATGCTTCTACCAGATAACGATCCTATTATTGCAAGCTTGCTCATTAGTTAATCTGTTAATTACCATCACTAGTAGAATCACCAAATCCTTCATTATTTAATTACAAATTACGCTTAATTAGTACGTAATACACTTTATATCTATCTATATTATAATATACGTGTTCCTCCCAAATAATAGCCCGACACTGTCTCTCTTGTCTTTTCTCATGTCTTATGAATCTTGTGTTTGGTGGTCTGAATGGTATTGTTCAAAAGAGAATATCTACAAAAGATACTCTAACATTCAAGTTAGAGCTCTCAACCTTGGACAATAAAGAAGATAATAACTGCATACAAATGATGGTTTTTACTTGAGGGTCTTATCCTGCTCATAAGACCTTGAGTCTATGTGTGCTGATTATCATTTAATTAAGTAATTCGTCACCTAAGCTGCATTAACTGACCTAATTTTGTGACTATCTTTATGTTTGATTGTTTTGTCTTTATCAGGGCCGGATAGATTGATCCTAACCAAATAGCTATCCAGTATATTAGTTATGATCAAAATTTCCATTAGTATATGTTAATATGAACAAATACAACTTTAATATTTATGTGGTGTAAATTAAAAAAGCGAACCGTATTAAGGCAATCATTTAATTTCTGTCATGTGTCCGTAATTATATTATTCTGTGCTGGAGCAAACAAGAAGGTAAGCTTATCTAGTTAGGTATACGTTGTCAATGGTAAACATGTTACATTACATGGGCGTAATTGTAATATGTAAAAAATATGACAAGATTCTTCCGTATCCGAAATTTGAACTCTGCTACCTGCTCGACCTACTAAACACAACCAACAGAAAATTACTGCCACCTCTTAGTTTTTGGTGAATTATAAATATAGACTATAAATTTCTGCTTCAATTCATGTTACGTCAAAAACAGCCAGACCTCTATCAATTTATGTTTACCTATCTCTGGGCTACGAGACTAAAGGCAATAGACATTAATTAGACAGTCAACACTATTGAAAGTAGCTCTTTTTTTTTTTCATTTTTCTTAAAGAACATTTATGTTGCTTATCACTTTGTCGAAACGCAAATTAAACGTGTACACATATAGTGTGTAGAAAAAGGATTAGACAGCACATTGGAAGACCAAGACCATACGGAAACGCAGAGAACTAGGAAGCCAGAAAAGAAACCAATAGAAGAAATATTGGATACAAAAAATTGAGTATTGATATACATTACTGATATAATATAGGTTCAGTCCTTCATATTTAGTTCTTATCTAGATGCACAGTTTTTATCTTATAATTCCTATACCTAGAAGTTGTTCGTTTTTTTTTATTAGCAAATTAACAAATTAATATAAAAGGCGCAAGGGGTGCACAACCTAGAAGTTGTTCATGTTAGTTCCTACTCAATTTTTATTTTATTTTAATTCCTGCACATACTTTTTTTAATCTATTTTAATCCTTATAGTTTTAGATAACAGGAACTAATTAATTTGTTTTCTTTTCCCTTATTATAAATTTTTAACTTTCTTAGGATTAGGTTAGGATGAACTTTCGTTTGAACCTTTTTACATGCATGAGTTTCTAGCGCGCACATCTTTTTTGATTTCCATGTCCGCAAGGACAAGAAGTTTTTCCTTACCTTACTCATTTTCATTGATTTGTTTTCAATATATATGGAAAGAAATTTCCTGTTCAAAATTAAAGTAGCATCCCTTGAAACAAAGAATCTCCTTGACATAAAATCATACAAGGTCTATACAACGAGATTTAAACTTATAATCTCATCTATACAATTCACTCAAATGCAAATCTCCCGCTATTAGGCCGACCAATGACCAAAGTAATTAAATTTAAATTATACATAGTTATTTTTAATTATATGAATACATGCTGCATGTATTATTTAAACATATTATATTTAGTATGCTTAGTTTTTCATTAGAAAGATCCAGACTATATTACTCATAGTTAAAGAATTTCATACAAGAAATCAAACGCGCTCTCAGTGGGTTACTTCGGTAAAATGTACTGGTTTTGACATCCAACTTTAACATGTAAAAAGTCTCATCTAAACGTGAAAAAGTAGGTTATATATTTTGATATATATTTAGGTTTTAACTTATATATCATAATAAGACACACGCATGCACCTCCTAACTTATATATTTAGGAGGAAGCGAATTTGAACAAGGAATCATCTTAACAACGGTGTTAACTCAATATAAAGACGACAAAGTTCATGAACCTTCCAGTTGACGAAGTTCCGAGATATTTAATTGGTTGTAATAAATTAATTATGTCTTTGCCTAATTCGTTAATTTAGATGAGAATATCTTTAATTTCGTTCAGTTCATTTGTCGGATCAAGCAACGATGCATGGGGTAGGTCCTTAATTAGTTTATAAATCAATCTTGACAGATGAAAACAGTTATAGCCATTGGAAGGTCATATATTTAAAATAATGTTTGTCCTAATCACGTACTGACCATCTTTATTAAACATAAAAAGGAAGCCATGCAAATTGTTCCGATAAAGAAACAAATACATAGTTAAATAGCACAAAAGGTGCATGAATCAACTTTTTTAGATATCAATTTTCAGTTTTTCAAAAGTTATTTTAACAAATTTTAGTTCTTCATTAATTTTCAATCAACATCTTTCAAAAAAAAATTATCCATTTTTAGTCTTTCATTTATTTTTTTCTCTAGATTAATTCTTATTTTATTCTTTTTTAATTTCTCATTTTTATATATTTTAAACTAATTTTGAACAATACAAATAAATGAAAGACTAAAAATAGATTTAAAAAAATTGATAGACTAAAAATACTTTCAGAAAATTGAGGCACTAAATTTAATTGACCCAAAAAAAATTATACAAATTTTATGTAGTATAAAGGAATGTAAAAATTTATCCTCCTATTTTAAGATATTATCATTTTTTGCGGTGCAACATATGTAACTTTTTCGCTTCCATTTGAAGTCCATATTGAATTAATCAAAAAGGTAAAAGTGGAACTAAGATAATATAATATTATGAGTATGACTTATAATTGATAAAACTAATGAAATTTAAATTTAAATTCATTTAAAGCATATATCCAGCTTGTAATGAAATTAATTTTCTCATATATGGATTGAATATAGCATCGGTTATTTTTGGGACATTTTGAATAACAACCTTGTCAGATAAAATTTAGTTAATAAAGTAAAAATGAAGAAAATGATACCCTCTGTAAATGATACGACCTGGACCTGATCACTTTCTCAATTCTGATAACATTACTTATTATACTGTAAATAGTTTCGTAATTGCCTCCTCATCTTAATTACTGCAACTCCTTTTTAAGCCCCCACCTAACACATTAAGCTTTCAGGATGATTTGGTTTTTTTAATAAGATATTAGATCCTCTGTGACCAAATGATCAGAAATTTGATCATGCCATTCTTTATGAATTAGTTTATCTGATTGATCCTGTGCTTTGTGTACACTTTAAGCTGTAAAGGTCAGATAAAGAATGTTAGAGATAAAACCTGTTTTGGTCTTGAGCTTTTACCTAACAGGTCTAATATTATGTAGTTCTTTGTCTTATAGACTTTGAGAAATCGGATGCATAAGTCTGAATTGATAGAATTAGCTAAGTTGATTCGCTCCAATACTCAATTAGTAAAGTTGAGGATCATGTTCAATACCTTGTTTGTCTACTACCAGATTGCAACTTGATCACTTTAGTTGATCATTAGAAAATTGAAAGCCTTAAATTTAAATATTATGTTTCTTTTTTACGGTGATACTTCCCCGATAAAGCATATTAAGATAGATTTCCCTGTATGCAGTGCACCAGATTTCAAGCCTGTATATTAGGACATGAAAGCTCTATAAAAAAAAATCAACTGGGAAATTTGGGGCTTGTTATTACAGTCATGAATGCCTATGATTAAATATCATTAAACATGTAGTGCCCTTCATCCTTCACCATCCCTGATTAAACTATTGACTATTCTTAATTTTACCTCCTCCGATTGCCTGGTTCTTTAACTTCTCTCTCTACCGGCCACCCTTCATTCTCTATTTTCTAGAACTTCATTTTTAATCTTTCTAATCTCTGATTCGTGCTCTTGATGCATCTCATACTCCTCTTGTTTCAACAAATGATGTAGGCTTAGATCCGAGTGATGAAAGTTAGGTTTTTTGTTAGCAGCAAGTAACACTTCTTTATTCAGTGTGGAGCAATATGGGGAACACGTGTGTTGAAAGCAGTTTTGTTCAATCAGATTACACAAGTGTGTTGCTGGCCTGCAGCCATTCCAGATTGGTAGAAGATGGACTGAAGTACTTCAAACTATGCAAAAGGATTTTCGAATAGCTCCTATGGTAGAACATTGTACCTCTCTTGATGGATCTTCTTGGTCGAGTCAGGCAGCTTGACTTAGCTTTAGATGCAATTCAGAGAATGCTACTGAAAGTCCAAGCTCAAGCTTGGGGTCCATTGCTTAGTGCTTATAGGATTTATGGCAATGTTGAGCTGGGGGAGCTTGCAACTGTTAGGTTATTAGACAGTAGTCCTGGAAGCTCTGGAAGTTATTTATTAATGACGGCTAACTTGTCTACCTCTTTGGGCAGGTGGAAGGAGGCACATGTTAAGAAATCTGATAGATGGTAAAGGATTGGTTAAAGAATGTGGCTGGAGCCAAGTTGAGGTCAGCGATAGCTATAATACATTTGCTGCAGGAAATTAATCACAGGTTGTTTTGTCATTATCTATAAGGCACTAGAAGATCTAAATTTTATTCTTCAAGAAGCTAGCTTATACAGCAGAAACAAATACAATATCAGTGAATGATTAAACGTATTGAAAAAACAGAGTAGGGAACGTCCGAAGACCTAAAGTTATCCATAGAATTGTTGCAGCAGGTTGTATCGATAGTACTTTCAGGGTCCAGCATTATAGGAACATGCTTTGGAGTTCAAGTCCATCACTATTAACAGGGATTTTGCAATGCAAGATCAGCAATTCAGCATGCGGTTGCATTTTGAATCTGTTCTGGTCAAACTAAGTACTTCTGGAGAAGTTGTGATATCCTTCTGTAGAAAGCATTTACCCATGAATTTGATCTGTTACTTGGCATGTAAATCAACCGCTTTACTGACTATAAAAGATGTAAATCGAAAACATCATGTCTTTATTGTATTTTCTGCCACACATTTTTAATGACTACATTCAGTTACTGCAACAGGTTTATACACAGAAATCATTCTCACAATTAGAAGCAGGGGGTAGATTACCAACTTGATTAAAATCACAATCATTACCTATCTTGGATTCTTGGTCGCATAAATATTCTTGTTGGTCATCATTTTACTTTGATTATTCTCGGTTAGATTATTTTAGGTATCAAGTATTAGTCAAGCATAGGTCACGATATCAGGGTTGATTGTGATTTGCCTCATCCATGTAACTATCCAAGTCTTCATTTCTGTTTTCATTTCTTACCAATAAAATAAAACATTTGAGAAGCCGGTTAGGAAGCAAGACTTGCAATGGGCTTGATAATAGCAAAGAACAAATTTAAATAGTATGGAAATAAAAAGAGAGGAGGATATAGTGTACTACATAACTAGTCCCAAATAATAAGAATGAATGATAATGAGTATTAACCTCCTCCTACAGTTTTGTAAAAGAAAAAGAAATGATACTGATATCTAGATGAATACAAGTGGTGCAGCGGGGGAAGGTAATAAAAAGTTAGATGATAGGGATGGATGGATCTTAAAAATTAAGAAGTGAGTTTTCCTCTAAAGGTGCCAAAGGGTTTGACAATCTGAAAGGAACAGAGTAAAGTTTGGTCGACGCACATGAGGGCACCGGCATTGTTGAACTCTCCGCAATAGTTTGGGGCAGAGAAGATGGTAACGAGCTGCCTGTCAGCGAAGAATTGGTAGCCATCTTCGACGACCTGGTGGGCCCTGCAAATGAGATCGAGATCGTGTTTCTTCAAGAACTCGGAGACCTTATCGGGGCCGAAAGTGTAGGAGACGCCCCTATCATTCTCGCCCCAGCCACTGATTTCGTTGTCGGGATCGGCCCAGAGGAGGTCGCATAAGAGGCCCTGGTCGGGCACGTCCACGGGCCTCTCTATGGCTTTGATCTGATTCAGGCTCTCCATGTCCGGGGAAAGCCCGCCGTGCATGCAGAGGATTTTGTCATCGATCACTGCGGCCACGGGCAAACAGTTGAAGCAATCTGTGAATATCTTCCAGAGACGGACGCTGAATCTGCGCTTGCACTCGTCGTAAAACCCGTAGATTCTGTTAATAGAGGCACACTCGTGGTTTCCTCGGAGAAGGAAAAAGTTTTCTGGGTATTTTATCTTGTAGGCGAGCAGCAGGCATATTGTTTCCACGCTCTGTTTTCCTCTGTCCACGTAGTCTCCAAGGAATAGGTAATTCGAATCCGGCGGAAACCCACCGTACTCCAACACTCGCAACAGGTCTGGATATTGCCCGTGTATATCACCTGATCCAACTCTATGTTACACCTGCATCCTCTGCTAGCTAGCTAGGTTATTAATTACATACATTCAAAATTAATTTTAATTACGTACCACAAACGTTAATGGGAGCTTCCAATTCCAACAGGTTTGGCTGCCTGAGGAAGAGATCTTTTGCCGTGCTGCAAAGGCTGCGAATTTCTGACTCTACCAGTTGAATTTGTTTGCCTCTGTTCTTCCTTACTTCCAAAAGCCTCTCTATCAAACCATCCAATCCTTCCATACTCGATCTTATTTCAGATTTCTTTCTCTTTTTCTATGGTTTTTCTTCCCTAACCAAACTCATCAAGAATATGCTATGCGGGCTTTGAAACAGATTAATATTCCAAAAACAACGCATGTCTTATCAATTTGACTGATTTCTATGGCTGAGGATCTAACAGTTTCCAACGAATGGAAGGGAGAAGAGGTACCCTACTTCCCTTGCTAAAATTAGGAAGATGAAACCCCTTCCGTCCTCAAAATGGCATGTGCAATGCAATTGAGTTATCAAGAAGCGTCCCACACATAATCGCAATGTTGATTAAAAAAAATCATTAGTTAAAACATTCTGATAAAATCAAATACATATATAGCAAGTTAAATTTAATTTTTAATTAGTTATTATTCATATCATATATCGTTTTAAGAAAATAACAAGTATGCATTAGTGTTTAATTTTGCCTTATGCCCTTATATATGTATGATAGATTAATATTTCTTTATAAGATTTTTAAACTATGTAATGTTGATATGAACAATGGTACAATTAATATTGAACACGATTGTCATATTGTAAACTATAGTAATCCACATCGCACGTAAAAAAAAATGAGAGCTTTGAACAAAAAACAAAAGCAAAAAATGGTGCATCAAATGCTTGGAAACACTTTTAAAAATTAACGGAATCCTATATTTTATTTTTCATGGGATCTAGACCTTTTTTTGTGATGTAATAATTAGTTCTTAGGTACTTTGTAATTAATGAGTTTCTAGCTTGCTTTTTATGATATTGAAACAATATTTTTTTCAGTGAATTTTATTAAGTTAAATCTTGTCAATATTATCTAGATAATCATGTTATTAGTATGAAATGTCAATTTTTTTAAGAATCTGACTCATTATTTTTCATAAAATTTCTTATCCTAACCACTTTTTTCTTTTTAGGTTAAATTACTCATTTGATCCCCATAGTTTCATAATTTTTACATTTTTGGTTTTTTTAATTCCTATAATTTACATTTTAATTCTTATAGTTTAAAAATAGTCTTTTTAGTCCTTGTAGTTTGTATTTTAACTCTCTTTTAGTTCCTATAGTTTGAAAATGATCTTTTTAGTCCATATATTTTATCTTTTAATTACCTTTTAGTCCCTACTACAAAATATATATATAAAAATAATTAACTACAAATTAGTTATAAATTATTAACTATTTTTTATTACAAATTATCTTGCGATAAATTAGTTACGAATTGTTTGCTAAATATTTTTGTAGTTAATTGTAATTGATAATATTACTCATATTTTGATGGTAAGGACTAGAAGAGAATTAAAAATAAAATATATGGACTAAAAATATCACTTTCAAACTATATGAACTAAAAAAGAATTAAAATACAAAATATAAGGACTAAAAAAACTACTTTTAAACTACAGGGACTAGAAAAGAATTAAAGTGTAAACTATAAGGACTAAAAAAATCAGTTTCAAAAACTATAAGGACTAAAAATATAAAAATCGTGAATGCATTCCCTATTAAATCCAATTGTTATATATATTTAATGCATTAATTTAAAAGTATGGCAATTTTATAATTAATAATTAGAATATTATAGTGTGTTGGGAAATAATCAGATTAGTTTATTTCAACTTAAAAAAATTAACTTTAAAACAAACGTTTTTTTAAGTAGATATTTTTTTTTTCTTAAAATAAGAAAAAAACTATTTTTTAAAAAATATAAGCAGTTTGTACATACATACTAAAAAAATAAAAATAAAAATCTTATTTTATGAATATAAATATAATTAAAATTTAATATTATATTATTTATGCTGTTCAAAAATAAAAAGTGATTTTGAGATATAATATACATACGACAATTAATACAATATTATTTTTGTGTCTATCCCTCTCTTAGACCCTATTATTTATCACATTTGAAATTCAGAATTTTCTTTTTCTCTCGTTGTTGTACAAATATCTAATCGTTAATTATTATTAATGCATTAAATATTTAAAATATAATTAATGATATTAATTTTCCTAGCGTAAGACTAATAATAAATATCGACATTATGCGAGATTATGACATGATGTTATGTTAATAGTACAGAATAAAGTAAAAAAATATATATAACAATAATAATTTAAAATATTTAAAATGACATATAAAGTAGTTTTCTAAAACTTCAGTGATTAGTTCAATTTATTATTTCGCAACAATTATGATGGTTAATTAAGGTGAATTAGAAGAAGAACTGAAAATTAAGATAATTAAGGAGAACAAATGAGCACTTCAAAATTTGCTATTAAGCCGTCTCTGCTAGCCATGCATGTTGGATGTAACTTCACCCGATTGATGGGTCCTTAATTATAATTTTTCTTATGATAAAAAATAAATTGCTACTAAGGCGTACTGAACTATTCGAAATGACAACACTACAAGGCCTCGACAACGTTAACTTTTTTCCAATTTAGTGGGGCGTTACAAGCTAAAGCTTTTTTATTTTTGAACTTTAAATTGCTCTTTCACTTTCATTTAATAACGCCTAAACCTAGCTACGAGCAATATAACCTGGGTGTATATAGCTATATATATCATATGCAGAGCAATCTGTAACCCCAAGGATAAAACGTTGTGTTGCTTATTATAGAAATCACAGTTTTAAATGGAACGAGTGACAGAGTTTGTTTGTTTCTAAATAGGATAGGAGGCATTTAATCGGAAATTGGACAGGAGAAAGTTGTTTTCTTTCTGCAAATTATGCCTCCAGAACTTGTTTTACGGTAAGAAAATTTACACCAAATTTACAAGTATTGGTTCTGAACGCTACTTGCGGAAATTTTATGCCGCCAGTGACTTCTTGGCACTTTAAATAAGTTAATTAGTTAATCATTTGAAAATATATTAACAAGAAGAATTTTTTTCTAGTGTAATCAAGAGGTATTTTAAGCTTCTATCTTACACTCAATTAATCTTCTATTCTCCTATTGATTGGTCTATTTTAAAGTAAAGTAATATATTCAATTACGACTTCATGCTAAATTCAAAGATTATAACAGTAAAAACAATTTTTATTCACCTCTATTCAAACTGCCAGTTTAGCGCAAGTGTTTATTTTTCTGATAAACTTGCGGCCGCACAAAACCCAGCATTGCTTCAATGTGCATAAGCATGGGTACGGTGGTGGTGTTTCTCCAACCTCCATTTCAGATTGTCTTGATTTGTAATTCAAACACACACTTAGTCTTAAAATCATATTTTCTCATATCTCAATTGTGATTTTTCCAAATGCGTTGTGTGTAGGCGAAGCTAAGTTTAGGTTATTGCTCAAGTGCCACAAGTTTGAGAGGGTTTTACTGTCTTTTTTATTTAATCTAGAAATATGATTTTTGGACACGTCTACTTGTTACATTCCGTTTACTTATGGTAGTATTTGACTAATAAAGACATTAAGATTATAGTAGCATTTGACTAATAAAGACACGCGTACGTAGGTCACTATTTTATTGGCTAAGTAAAAAAAAAAAAAAACACGAAAAAACTTTCAAACAAAGGGGAAGCGGAGAAATCAGCCTAACTTGATATTAGCTGTACAAAATACATAAATAGCTGTCGGAAATAATTATCTCTTGCAGTATATATATAGAAAGTAGCAGACTCTAAAATATAACATGAAGATGTGATTAAGCATTTATTCCATTATATGGCCCATAAACATGCATGATGCAAATAGAAGGATGTAGGGTAAAGTTGCCCTAAGAAACGAATTGAACTGCGGTCGTTGCGGTATGAGAAAGAGAGAGAGAAAAGTGAGTGAAGGAAGGTGGGAGAATGGTTTCCGTGACGGAGTAGGACGGAAAGTAAGGGTCCCCACAGTGCACATGGGAGCGGATTTGACGATGAGACGAGAAAGAGCACAAGACGTTTATGACAAAGCCTGCAATAGCTTTCGTTAATTTGGCAAAAGACCCCTACCATTTGCGGCAATGCACCTCCCCGTTCTATTATTTCTCTTTCCCTCATTCATTATATCCCCTATTCTCTGCCCCAGATCGATCGAACAAGTGAATTAGCTAGAAGCATTGAAGGACGTAGCTGCTATGGCTCGAGGAAAGATCCAGATCAAGAGGATAGAGAACACCACCAACCGCCAGGTCACTTATTCTAAACGACGGAATGGCCTTTTCAAGAAGGCCAACGAGCTCACCGTTCTATGCGATGCCAAGGTTTCTATTATTATGTTCTCCAGCACTGGGAAACTCCACGAGTACATCAGCCCCTCCACCTCGTACGTTTTTTTATTTTATTATCATCATTTAATTATTCTCCATCTCCTCCAACAAACCCTACCTATCTTCCCTCTCTTTCTTTTTCCAGAACAAAGCAGTTCTTCGATCAGTACCAGATGACTCTAGGAGTCGATCTCTGGAACTCTCATTACGAGGTTCTCTTCCCTTTTCTTTTCTTCAGATTTACTTCTGCCTGCCAGCATCCTTGGAAGTTCTAACTAATCTGTTCATTTGTTGTCCAGAATATGCAAGAGAACTTGAAGAAACTCAAAGATGTGAATAGGAATCTTCGTAAGGAGATTAGGTATATGTTTCATCACTTCGATCTCTTTCTTTGGTAAAATGTTTTTTTCTTGCACGTGTTTTTATTTGTTTACTACCGGTGTTCTTCATGGCTCAGGCAGAGGATGGGAGATTGTCTGAACGATCTGGGCATGGAAGATCTCAAGCTCCTTGAGGAAGAAATGGACAAGGCCGCCAAGGTTGTTCGTGAACGTAAGGTTAGATACTTAGATTATATGTTCCTATTTATACACTATTTTTTGCTTTTTTCTCGTAAGTTGATTAGGGTATATGATTAAAGAATTATTTATAAGAAAAGAAAAAAAATTAAGATTAACTTTTTCATGAACTAAAATATTTTTTTATTAATTAATTTGTAAATATTTTTCATATATCTACATATTAGCTAATAATTAATTAATAAATAATCAATTTTAACTCTTATAGAGAAGTTTATTTTTTTTATATAAATATTTTTACAAAAATTTACCCAAACTATTAATATAATATATGCATTAAGAACTTGATATATAGTATCGGAGACATATCATGAGAGTATAGATTTGGGAGTGTGAGCTATTTTCGCATCCATGTCAGGGACAAGGGGCATATCACGTAGTTTAAATTTTATAAAAATAGATTAACTCTTAATTTTGTGATGTTTTCTGTGTACGCTTAAAACGAAGGATTAAGAAGTTAACGGATTAACATTCATCACCACCATTACTAATTGATTAAATAACTAGCAAATATGGATTTTTTTTAAGGAAATTCCTTTTAAAAAAATTCAGAGTAGTATCAGGATAAGCTAGTACATTCCTATCAATTTTCTTTACATGAGCAATCATGCTACCCTGTGGAGGTAACCTATATATGAAGCCCTCTGCATGCTATTTGAAAACGAGTAAAGATCTTCAATTTTGTATTCAAAAATTTGTTTATGCTGTGTCTGCAGCACTTATTTGGTTAGAGATATCAAACTTAATGTCGCTCAAATTTGGGGACCCCCCTAGCTTCGTTCTTTTGGATTCATTGCCCGTGACACACAATGTTTGCATTTGACGAAGAACCACATGGGTCCACGACATCATAGGAAACTATATATATATATTTCCAATTAAACATATAATTTGATATTTTACAAAATTTGTTTGTTTTCTGGGTAGCATTTATTTCTATTGGTGAAGGCGTGTCGTGTAGATATGTGTTTTTCTGCATTTACTCAATTTGAGCATATTTATCATTGATGAATTCTTTTGCTTTATATCAAAAATTAAAAAGAAATGTAGATCTGTTCTTTTTTCCAGTTCGCGTACGTATTTGGAGCGAGAGCAGTTCAATTTTTATTCTTTAATCTGGAGATATCGATCCTCTGGATAGCTGAATTTTAATCTGCTTGTTTGTCCACGTTAACATGTCTCAAGTATATATTCTACAGAAAAAGTAAAAGTATTTGGATGGTATGAAACAATTTTTGTGAAAAAGGCATAACAAGGAGTGTTAAAATTCTGAACGTGATTAAAATGTATATATTTAAATTAATTTTAGTGCCAAATTTTATAATAAAACGTGTACAAGAAATTAATTTGGTTGTTTAAAGGAACGTCCCTTAGTGGTTGAAGATTTCGAACTTAATTACTATACCTTACCATGCTAACAAGTTTCTTAATTGTGACAATTATTGTTGACAGTATAAGGTGATAACAAATCAGATTGACACCCAAAGGAAAAAGGTAAAAATAGTGAACGTGTTTCCCCTCATATTATCTTCTTTGGTGGTTATTCGTTCGTCACTTCTTTTGATTATTGAAATTTTTGTAGTTTAATAACGAGAAAGAAGTGCACAACAGACTCCTGCGTGACTTGGTAAGTATTTTAGCATATGCTTTCGTTGATTTTAATATGTCATATATGTAATAATGCTTCCTAGATCATACACAAACATGCGCACACAGTAAGAACAACAATAACAATACAATTACAATAATAATGGTGTTATGTCACTGGAGATAATTACTTACATAAATCACACACCCATATTGAACTCAATTAAAAATTAAATTCTCAAAGATATTATTCAAAATCAAATATCTTTTAATAATATGTCTTCCAATGTTTCTTTCAATGTAGAGTTAATCATGTGTTCCATTGATTCTTCAGTCAAAATTATATATTATCACAGAAAGTAGTATGTATTGAGGAATAAGATTTTGTATATTATATTGATAAGTACATCCAAAACTAAATTAAACAAATAATTAATATCTCAACAAAGCTTAACCCTGATATAAATCTACCATTGTAGGAAATCAATCTTTACTCTCGTTTCTGGGAATTCCCATTCTATAGCTACTAATTATCCCATATGATGAATCACGCACACAACTTTTTTTTCTTTCTAAAATCTTTAACAATGCTTCTCTCAACACTGTTATATGATTTTTATAGTTAATAAAAATAACATTTCGTAAAAGATATATATCTTGCGCATTGTAGATTCGATATGTGTGTATGTATATATTGCAAATTTACTTGGCAGCTTTCCCTCTAGCCGAATCTCTGGCGTGTAGATTGAATTAAAGAAATATTCTGAATGGAGATTGTTTTATTGTGTATTTAATTTAATTTAAGGATGCAAGAGCAGAAGATCCACGTTTTGCATTGATAGATAATGGAGGGGAGTACGAGTCTGTGATCGGATTCTCAAATTTAGGTCCACGCATGTTCGCATTGAGCCTACAGCCAAGCCATCCTAGTGCCCAAAGCGGAGCAGCAGGCTCTGATCTTACCACTTACCCTTTACTTTTCTAGTACGCAAGCTTAAGCAGCTCGATCTCTTCATCAATCAGAAATACCACATTCACTCAAATTTCAATAAGAATATGACTTGTGATCGATATCTTAAGTTATGCACCCGTACGTGCAGTTTGTACTTAACCACAAAACAATCTCACGAATCTTCTCTTCTCGGTCGATCGCATATATGCATGTGTGAATTATTCAGTTGCAACTGATGAACTGTTATCTCTGTATGTTTTTTAGCCTAATCATATACCTGAAACATGACGTTGCATGTGTTTCCTTTTATTGAGAATGCTTTGGCATGATTATTTATAGAGCGTTTCATAAGTCTATATTTTAACTATTTTTATGATGTATTTTCTACTTTATACCACGTGGTGTTTTCATTTGAAATTAAAATGAGAACATTCACTTTTCTTAGAAACAATCTTATTTTGTATGAGTACTTGTAAATATAGATAGAATATAAAGTTAGTGTATTTCATTCGCCCTCTTTTTTATCTTTGAAAGTTTTTAAAATTTTGTTCTCGAACTCGCAACTCTTTCTTTACGCCGATAATCCGATCCTCTTCTTTAAAAAACACCGTTCTATCACGCGGTAGAGGTGCTCGTCGACGTGGCGGGTCTGGGTCATGTCGTTGACTAAATGTTGTGGTCGGATACGATGATGTACACTATCATATCCCGATTCTCTTATGATTCCACATATTGTAAACACATCAACCATATATTCTCTTCTCTTTGCATTTATTTACTTTCGGCCTCACAATTTTAATTTTTTTATTCAAACACAAAATTTTAAAAATAAAAAAAATTCAATTAAAGTATTTGAAATTCTTAGAATTTTAAATTTCTCAAAATTTTAAATTTCCTCATTCAAACACATTGTTAAGGTTCTTTGGTAAATGATAAAAAAATTTTAGGTCCTTAATAATTTTTTTTCATTATTTTGAGTTATTGATATATTAAATTTTTTATTTTGAGTTCATGTTGTCAGTTATGTAATGATGTGATATCATCACAATCATTAATGATGATTGAAAGATTTGTAAGATAACACTTTCTCACAATTAATGACAGATATTCAAAACAAAAATTTTAATATATAAGAAACTCAAAACAAAAAAAAATTATTAAAGACCTAAAATAAAATTCAGTCATTTATGAGTAACCTTCAACATGTTATTTTAATTAATTTATAATTTATTATTCTTTGCATAAATAAAAATTTAGCATGTGAATAAATTTCATAATGTCTTTTAAGTTGATGAAATATATCATTGTTTTAGGCCATTTATTATTTTTTTACATTGTAAAAATCATTGTTTAAAATACTTGTATTTTAATATTTGTATTTGTTTTATTTTTATTAAATATTTATTTGAAAATTAAATTAATTTTACACATTTTTATTTTATAAATATATTTTATTGAACAAAATAATTAGTTTTAAAGATAATTTTAAATTGTTTGTCAAATAATTAATAATTTAAAATAAACTTCTAAGGGGTCGTATCATGATAAAGATATGAAACTATATTGTCTCTAATGAATTGTTTGATGCTTCAATAAGATATGATTTACTTATATCTCATTATTTATTTCCACTATCTACGTCATCATGACCATTATGTTCACTGTCATTTCTCCACTATGATTGTTGTCACAACCATAACAACTAACCGTCTAACATTATTACTATTATCATTGTAATAGTCTATATTACTTTCGTCATCATTGTTGTCACTAGTTTATCATTGTATCATTGAATTGCTATAATTACATATCATCATTATTTTCACTATCACGAGATTTTCGTTGCCGCTACCACTAACACCATCACCTATCATTATTTGATTCATATCATGGTGTGCACAAAACATATGAAATTGGATTAAGCCTATATTGCTTTTATTATATCATGTTCCTATCCTTGAAAATAACTTTTATAGCCTAATTGGTAGTGAGAAGTTTTTATTTTAATGGAAATCTTATCTAGAATTTCATAAGAGGATATAGCCCTCCCCCTGTTCCATAAAATTTTCAAGTTCATTTAACTTAACACTCTCCATCTCCACGCAAGGAGGGGTAGGTTTAAAATTGTGAAGATTGGAAATGAATCAAGGATTAAAGTGTCTTTTTAAAATACATTAAATTAAAAATAAAAAAAGAAATCAAATTTGTAAAAAGGTCCTTTGACTTTAATGGCAAAAAACAAAAAATTAAACCTAATAATCTTATGTGACAAAATAAGTTAGTGACATTATATGATTATACAATACATAACAATATCAATGTGTCTTAGTTTAAAGTTATAATGACCAATATTATGAGAATATTGGTTTTTCATGTTTGATATTATTTTAAAAAAATAACATTAATCGGAAAAAAATGTTTCCCCGAAAATGTTTTTTAATTGAGTTTCACACCACAATATTACCATTAAGGTAGACGAAAATCTATTTTTTTCTAGTTTTAAAAAAATATTATGGTAAAAATATCATGTTAATTTTATTATATTATTTAATATGATAAATAATTAAAGTAAAAAAAATACTATATACTCTCCTCTAGTATCAAATATAAGAAAAAATATATTCTTCTTGGTCTCAATTCTTAAATATAAGAAAAATTTAATTAAATTTATCTTATTTAATGTTATTATTTTTTTTTCTAAAAAAATGTTATTATTTTAAAAATACCATTCATTTAATTAATTGAGGTTTCAATTTTAATGACTCTTTATTATCCTTGATATTAAGTTTTAATGAAAAATAAGTTAAAAAAATTATTTTTAATTAAAATTAATACAATTAAATGTGACTAACTAACTTTATTAGTTTTCTAAAAAAAAAGAATCTTATTTATCATTTTTTCCTTATATTTAAAATAAGAAAAAATACTTCTTTTATTTCCAAAAAAAATTATATAAATATTCAAAAAAATATTTAGATTTCTGAAAAAATATTTTTCTTTCTTATACTCCTTAAATGTCAAATAAAAAAAAAAAAAGAAAAGCAAGGAGATATGTTGTGATCTTAAGGAAACGGCCATTGATAATTTTACCCCCAAAAAAAGACTCGGAAGAAGAAAAGAAACCCCGGTCAATAGTTACGTAACAGATAAACTCGGCTGGAAGGGTTTTTGTTTCTTGCGCCTTAAAACCCTTGCCTGAGCGTTGCAAGTCCAAGAGGGGTTTTGGCTGGGTTCAAAGCAACACAACCAAACCAAGAAGACGAGAGTGACGGTGGCGGAGACACTGTTGTTGAGCGACTATGGGAGCTCTCGCTTCATTCGCCCCTTGGATTTCCGAGGACGACCTTCTTCTCAAGAACTCCGTTGAGGTTCTTCCCTTCTCCCTTTCACTTTCCGATTTATTTCTTTGATCATTCTCTCGTTTCAATTAAAACCTCTCTTTAGCTTATAACTTTTTGTTGTCTGATACCAACACACTCCAAATTTCTCTTACCATTGAACTCAATAGTAATACTTGCCTCCTACATTATCGAGTTCGTATTTGGTTCAACTTGTATTAGATAATTAATAATCACTTATTTCTGAGGGAAAAAATTTGTTTACAAACATGCTGAATATTGAATAGATCTATATTTTATTTTCTTCTGGTTTTCTTTTTGGAGACAAGTGCAATATTCTTGTTCAAGGTAAATTTGATCTTTTACTTTTTAATTTGCAGGCTGGTGCTTCATTAGAATCGCTTGCGAAAGGTGCAGTGCAGTTTTCTCGAAAATATAGTATTAAAGAGATACAGGATCGATGGTATTCTCTCCTCTATGATCCTGTCATTTCTGCAGAAGCTGCGGCGAATATGACAAACTTAGAGCTTTCAGCTTTGCCTCTCCCATCAAAGTTCTATAGGTTTGGACATTCCAAAGAACGGAAAGTTGTTTCTGCTACAAGAAAGTCTGACAGTGTTCGCAATTTGTATTATGCTAGGCGCAAAAGAATCCGCAATAGCATGTTAACTTCCATGGACTTAAGTTTTCTAGTTGATTCAGAAAATGGTAATTATGCAGCGCATGGAAGTGATCCTTTATCTGGAAACTGCATGCCTGAAGGTGGAACTTCAAATCATTTTTCAAGTCTTGATCCTTCTCAGTATGCTTTTCCTGAAAATGTGATGGATGATAATGTTGCTTCTGATAGAGTTGCTGCTGGTGTGTTTTGCCATGGAGTTGACAAGGCAGTTGCAGAGAATTTCCCTGCCAAGCTAAAGAGTGTACTTAAGGAAGAACCTCAGATTTTTGAAGGCAATATGCCTTTGGATGGAGTTGTTGAGGATTTGGATGTTCCTAATGAATTGGCTATAGATGGGTGGATTGGAGATGATGGTTTAGAGAGAATGCCTTTGTCCGCATTGAATCATATCAACAATGACCCTGGAAATATGTGTCCTGAGTTTGATGAAAACAATGTATTTGATTCAGAGTTAGAGTGTGGAACATCATTTAACTTATCTTCTCGTCCTGAAATGTCAGTCTGGGGAACAGATGAGAGCATTCAAGAACATGATTTGCCATGTGATGGTTTTAGTGATCCTATTGCTTGTGGGGATGCTTATTTGGAAGAACTGTCCAATTCTCTCCTCCACTTCAGTAGTGAGGAAGAACAAATTCTGATGGATGTTGATGGAGAAGAAGGGATTGAAAAATCTTACTTTGGTGGCCTGACTTCACTCCTACAAAATTCTACAAATGATGTTAATTCAGATCAGATTTCTGAAAAGGATGAAACAGAGTCACTAATGGCCTCACAGGCACATGTTATAAATCAGTCAGTTTCATGTCACAAAGAATTGGATGACAACCTAGGGTCAAGCTCTAGTGGTTTACAAGTAGTTCCCAAATTAGAGTTCCAAATGTCATCTTCTGTCGCGGCTACAGACCCCCAATTTCCTGATCTAATTAATGAAAGTATGTCCTGTTCAATAAACACCGAGCACCAAGAAATTCCAGAAAATGATGACGTTTTTCTACCATTTGATGTGCCTCCTGTCATATTTCCCCCTTCATCAAAATTAATTTTTAAAGTATCCAATAAACCAATTTCTTCATCTGTTATTAAGCATAGAGATAGTGAAAGAGGTAAAACTTTGATGCATGTAGAAAAGAAAGACTCTGTAGAATCTCATGCATCTTTTCAGATGATGGAATCTCCTTGCTTCCCAGGACCTGTTGGTGGTTCTAAGGTAGAATGTGAGTTGCCTGCTAATCATGCACCACACACAGTGTCTAGGAGTTCTGTTACTGTTTCTGGTGGCTTAGGTGGAAATGAAGCTGCAAACACAACAGATGCTTTTTTGCATGCTAATAAAAAGGAAGAAGCTACCAACGTTGGCTTGGCAAAGGATCCAAACAATCATGTGGCAAATTCTTTCATGAAGAAATCAGCTGTTGATTCTAAAGACTTCAGAAATCATCCCCAACCTAATGGTTTTAGCATGAAGACTGAACAAGATTTAGCCTTGCCACTTCAAGATTACCAGTTGCAACGTGCTGAACTGGGATCCTCAGATGTTCTTGAGTCAGAGCTGGTAGCAAATCCTCCAACATTAGATGAGGAAGAGCAATATATAGAGAGTGATGAGGAGCTTCCTTCTTATTCTGACGTAGAGGCAATGGTAAGTTGTATTGCATCAATCTTTCTGTCAACATTTAACTTTGCCCTTTTCACACCCATAGCCATTCTCTGACTTATTCATTCTTCACTCCTGCAGTTACTTGATATGGACCTGGATCCTGATGATCACCAGGATTCGTATTATAATGAGGAAGGTATAACACAGCCATGGATTTTATTTGCTGTTACTTTGTGTTATTTGTTTTTTCTTTTCCCTTTGGAGGAGAGATATGGAGATGCCTTAAATCAAGTGATGACCCAATTAAATGGTATGGGAGCATGCATCAGTTACTTGAGCTGATGACTGCCTCTCAGGGCTCAATTATCTTCCTTAATGGTTGCCCATATTTTTACTTGATGTCTTCACAAATTGCTGAATAAAGATGAAATGTGAGGCACTTGAGGAGAGGGGGGTTGAGGCATTTTTGTATTCCAAGAGGTTGCAATACTTTAATGCTCTTTCCAATGATCTCCAGTTCATTGGAAAAGTGATAATGGATTTGCAAGTCAGTTGCATAATATATGGAATTTGTGGAATTTTGTCAAATATGTCCATTGTGTCTCCATGCATTTGTGTTTGTATATTTGCCTTGATTATGGGTTGATTACAATATTTACACTAAGATGACAGCATATTAATTTTTCATTGTTACTACCGCTGTGTACTTTCTTTTATCATAGCCTAACAGTATATATTCTGATTACAATTTAGTATCAAGATATCAACATGTGGAAAGTAAGCGAGCTATCATGAGGCTGGAACTAGGTGCCCATTCTTGTATTCAAAGAGCCATTGATTCACATGGAGCATTTGCCATTTTGTACAGTCGCCACTCAAAGCATTATATTAAGAAACCTGAGGTATTTGAGCATGTAAACTGGTTACTTGGTGAACTTTGTCATTTGTGGGATCTTTTTTACTGATTCATTTTCAAACACTCAAAGCATCATGAGCTCATGCTATTTTTTTTAATAACTTCTTAAAAAAATCTCACATGCATTATAAATATGGTCACACACACACACAAATATTTGGTTTTTTTATTAATTTATTCAGATTGTGTTCCTGACTTGAGGAAGCAATCTACTTGCAAATTATTGAGTGAGTTTTGTGATGAAAGTTAAACTATAAAGGAAGTAGTAGTTGGACAAACCAATTATGCAATTATAAACATAAATGTGCTTTGAAAAGAGCACTGTACTGGGATAATTTTTTTTACTACTTAAATTAAATTTGAGATATTTGATAATGCTTTAATGATGTCTCAATTCATCCTGCAGGTTTTACTTGGACGAGCAACAGAAGGTGTTCCTGTAGACATTGATTTGGGCAAAGGAGGGCATGGCAATGCAATATCTCGACGTCAGGTTAGTTATGTTTACCAACTTAAACTTAAATGTCAAGGCTGCAGCAACGTTTTGCTGCATTTGATAGATTTTGGATAAAAACATGCATAATGTACATCTGATTTTCAAATTAAGATAACAGTGTTTACATCATAAAACAAGGTTATACTGTACTAGTAACTTCAATGTGGTTTATGAAATACTTCAACAGCTAAATAACTCTTTGTCTTTCTCACTGCTGTAATGCTGTTTTAGATCAGAGAAATGCAGAAAATAAAAGTTCTGCTGATACATCAGCAGTTCTCCCCTTTTTTCTCCTAATTTTAGCTTCAAACTTCAAAGAGAAATCAATGCCATGCTAGGAATTTAATGGAAGAAAAATTGTAATTTGGTGTAATTTTCTGTAGTGTATGAAGATGAAGGATCTATGTATGCTTTAATGCATCAGGGTTATTTGTCTGATTGATCATAAGAGCTAACTGTTTCATCTGGTGCATGCTGTAATGGTCATTAGACTTATAATGTAATTTTGACATGATGTCAATTCAAATAGTAGGAATGCAGGATTATTGATTTTGTCATGTGTAGTTTGAGATATTATAAGTTGGGCATAGACAGTTAGGTGTTGTCTTCACTACCAAATAAAGTTGACTTCAATATACTATGTTTTTCCCCTGCTAAGGCAATTATAAAGATGGATAAAGATGGTTCATTCTACATCAAAAACCTTGGCAAGAGTCCAATCCTGGTAAATAACAAAGAAGTGCACACTGGTCAGTCTCAAAGACTGCATTCTGATTGTCTGATTGAGGTATGATCATATAGCTCCTTTCAAATTTGATTGATTTGCACTAGTCTCGTTGTGAATTATCTGATTGGAAATGTTTGTTCTCTCTCTTCCTGATAAAAACAAAGGGGAGTAGCATCCTACTAGAACGGAGAAAGGCACAAAACAAAAGTTCTGCTGCTGCATGCAACCTTTAGTTCAAACCCATTCCCTTTCAGCTCTCTTCATTCATGTCCCCCTATACACTTCCCATCATTCTCTCTTGTATTATCATTTCATATCCAGCTGAATTCCCACCTCCTACTATTCCTTGTGCGCCTTTCATGTTCTGGAACAAAATTATTTTTCCCTTTATAATTTATAACCTATTCAGTTCTCCTCACTCATGTGTGTTTATCACTTTATTCTTTTGCTTCTCATCCTTTTCCTTTTAGCATTTATTCAACTCTGTAATAGGGGTCTATCATTCTCCTTATTGGTTAAGTTTTGTTGTTTCCATCTTTGTATGTTCTTGCCCATGTGTTGTTGCAATCCTTTTAGATTCAATGCTGCTAGAATACTCTTTTCATGATTGCCAAGTAAATCAAATATGTATGTGTGCCATTAGTCCATTTCGAGCTATAAGATATGAGATGCTATAACATGTCATAACATTGATCCTTAGATTATTAGCATGCCTAACATTCCAGTTCCTGTACTTTGCATTACAACATCTTTATTTCTTTTAAGCCGTAGACTAATGTTTGTGTTTTACAGAATTTAATTTTGGAGTTGATGTACGGCGGATGGTGTTCTTATGCTTGCAAATGTTTTCTTCTATTTGTTAGTTGAATTAAGTACATAGAAACTTGGATTTCTTTGTACCTTCTACTTCAATTTCACCATATATCCTTAAAAGAGATAAAAAAACAGCCAGTGTTACAAAAATGATACGTTACAGATTATGTTGTTTCACTTCCAAATCTGCTCTGTTGTAGCAAGTCTATTTTTGTTTTATAAAATGAATTATAAACTGAACGTAGAATTTCATTTCACTACACTTTTTTAGGGAAGAGGGGTTGGCTTTGTTCAAACTTGCACTATGTTGGATTTTACTTGTATTAATAGGAAATGTGAATTCTTCGTTGAGTTTCTGTAGCTAACTCCCCACTAGTCTAAAATAGAATAAGTGGTTTATTTTGCAGGTGAGAGGCATGCCATTGATATTTGAGATAAATCAAAGTCGTGTGAAGCAGTACGTGGATCACATTTCTGACAATTCACAGAACTTTTAGTGTCGATTTGTAAATGAAGCAAGGAGTCCAGTAAACACAGAAGGTGCTTATTTTTACTGCATTTTCTGAGTTTTGGTAAATGTAAGCAGTGACCCTATTGTTGTATGTCATTGCATTTATTGGTGAACTTATGTTTCCTGAATGGATTTCTTTGACTCTGCACTTTCTTCCCATATTCTTTTGCCCGCAAAAGTAAGATAATTCAACCCAAAAGTTCTGTAACATGGTAAATTTATCCAACCTTGAAAGTGCTTGTTCACTCCCAATGCCGCAAACTGAATCTCATCACCGCCATGCATTTTGTAAGGTTAAAGAGCACGCATGCTCTTTTTTGTTTTGCCCCGGTTCACTGGATACGTGTACTAATCTTTGACGCGGCATTCTGTTAATTAATTTATTTATTATCATTTACATTTGAATAAAGTAAAACAACGATCTGTTGGTTAAAAAATTCTGCATTTGAATGTGTAGTTGCACAAGTAATAAAATCACCATCTCTAATTAAATGTCATGGACCTTGTCATTTGTTTATTATTCAGATAATTTTTTTTCTATTTTCAATTTTTTTATTTACTTTAATTGCAAAAATATCTCTTTTTTATTTTGTTTTAAAAAATTATATAAAACAGTGAAATTATTAGTGTTTTTATTTTGCCTATACTGACTTAAAACATTTTTTCAATACAAATAATGTCTTATAGGGTGTTTGGCAGCCGAGAACTTGTTAGTTTTTCTGGAATTTGAAATTGAGAATATTGGTTCTCCTTAATATCTCAAAGTTTTATTTGTAAAGAATTTTTGTTTTAGTTTCCTGCCAAATCGTTCCCGTGGACCGTCAATTTCAACTTTCCTGATTTGGGAGGAAAGTGTTATGTAAACAGGCCACATACCCCTTTTAGTTTAAGTTCATCATTATCCAAAATTTTCAATTCCTACTATCTATTTTCTAAATACGAATACAACACTAACGGATTATAGTTCAAATAGTTGAGTATGATGTATTAGTGATATAAATCTTCTGATATGATGTTTAATTCTTGTGGATAAAAAAAATACAACAGACTACATCCTAAGGAAGGAGACTCCCATAAGTTTAATTCCAACGGAAGTTGATGGAGAACAATCAGAGATTCTCAACACTCCTTGCACCCTAGCCATTAAAATAATGTCTTTAGTTTCTTCACTATTTGAATGTTATTTATATTTTAATTTTAATAGTTATTTACTTTATATATTGTAGTTAAGTTTTCAATGTCTTCAAAAATAATTTGGTTATTTAAGAAATATCTTGAACTTATAGTTGAATCATGAATGCAGTGTTTTAAATTCGGACCAGTGGTATAGGCAGGTCAAGCTGATATTGATCGCATATAATTGATCATGTATTTAGCCCAGTGTGACCCTGTACGAACCAGTTGGGTTTGCAGTTTAACCGATAATCCCCTGATCGGTGCATCTTTCTGCGTTTCCTAATTAGTGTGCTACTGGCCAACAGCTACTTAATTAATAAAAATAAATGCATTGCTGAAGGTTTGAACCCAGCACATAGAACTCTTCTTAATAATCTTTGAACCACTACCTCATATAAGTTTCATTGTAAGTTATGCCACAAATATTATATAATAACATAAGATATAGTTAACCATTTATTTATACATGAATAACATTAATTTTGATTCACCTGAATGATACTTGTTACCACTAAGTTGGAGATATTTCATAAATATATTATTGTTATAATAAAATAAAATTTTAAATATATATATAACCTCATGGATGGATTTTAATGAGTTTGAACTTGAAGAAATCTGAAACATATAGAATTATATAAATTTAAATTTGTGATGTGATTTTTTTTAAAGTAAAGTATAATTTTTTTAATAAAAACTGGATTAGGCAAGTCAATCAATAATTCATTGGTTTGACCATTAATTCAACTGTTTTTTGACCCACTGATTCAATTTTTAAAATTATACATCAATGTCATATCTGTAATAAGAATTGAATAAAGAAATATATCTAATAAAAATATTTTAATAAAAGATATTTTTGTAAGAAACGCTTGTATACACAAGAAAGTTCTATTGTGTTGTAATCTCCTTTCTTTTGGGCGTTTTGCCCCATTGCTTTCTAAAAAAGCACTTATATTATTATATTATATATATAAGAAAGCTCTATGGTAAACATGAGTTTTTAATTCCTAATGGCCTAATTGTTTTTTTTTTAATATAAAAATGTGAATAGAAAACATATAAATGTAAGAAAATCTTAATTGTCTTTCTTGATTGAATTTTATTTGGGAGATCGTAAATGCGTATATTAAAATTTGTTTCTCGGAATTTTTTTACTATGGTACATGAAATATGTTAAATGTAAATGGATTTGTAATTTTTTTTACACTATTTGTTCTTTTGAAGAGCTTGTATGTTAATGAAATTTCACAAACTTTAACCTCGATAAGCTTATCTAGCCTGGACCACAATGCTTCGGAAGCATGAAATTTGTCATCCGAATTAATTCATTTTTTTTTTGTAACAGAATTAATTAATGTATTACATTAGATTATATCTTCTTTTAATATTTAATATTGATTCTTAACTATTCACAAGAATATCTAAAATCCAAAATATTTAAATTTATACGTGCAGTTATATATTTTAACTTTCTTTCCGCACTTCCTGTTCATCGTATGATCAACACTATTGACGATATCTTATGAATCCATTCGTCCTGTACGGAATATATAGGTTTTGCCAAAGCGTAATATAAAAAAATATATTAGAAAGTCAATCTGAATAAGGCAATGTTATCGAACCAGATCGATCACTCAGCACCTGAAGACACTCTTCAAGGTTCAATCGGAATTAAATTAGGGTCGAATTGATTTTAATAAAACACTTTTTTTAAAATATTATATAATATATTAAGTAGAATTAAATAAAAAAGAATATAATATACATAAATTTATAATATTGAAAATTAAACTACAGTAGATCAAAACATATAACAAAAACAAGTTATATATGAAAGTAAATCTAATATATTGTAATATGTTAATTCGTAACAATTTAACACGATACAAGGGAGTTCTAACATTTATATATTCTATTTAATAAATTAAATAAGACTCTTTCCTATATATCATAATATTTTAAAAAAATTTATTCATAAGAATTAAACATAATATGAGGAGATAATATGAAGAGATTTATAATACTTACTCAATCAATTGAGTTAGATTTTCTTGATATATTTTAAGTTTAATAATGACAAATAAAATGATCAATAACTATCAATAATGAGAAGTAGATTTTCTTGATATATTTTTTTTTTATAAAAAAAAGGCACCAAACATTTTCAATTCCCGTTTTCTTCCCTCAAATAGCAGCCAATGAGACATGCATTATCTCATCAATTCTCACATTCTTCCCAAAAAAGAGACATCAACAATATTATATCAAACATCAAATATTAGAATATGTACGGTCCCCTTAACTGTAAACATCTTGGTTAGAGTTACGCCTTTAAGCACAATTTTTTTAGAAGAAAACCGACGTGGGTTGTGTATTCCTGGTCGAGACTAGAACGATCCACCTGATAAGGGGATACGGGCGAAGATCTTGGATCGTGTTTATCTTGCCAGCTTGGACCAGCCTCCAATTCCATAAAAGCTGGAATTTATTAAAATGAAGTTAAGAACAACTGGTAAATGATTGATATCATTTTCTTATATATTTAAATATGGTTTGTATTAGTATAATGTTCTAATTGTACCAATCATTTAAAATTTGGTTGTTTAACTTTATTTTCATTTGAAATAAATTATAGCATGTGACAGTTATCAGAATTGATTTTGGGACCCAAAATCATGGTAAATTTTGAAAAAGTGGAAGCAGCGCGCTACATGCTAAAAATTATAAATTATAAAATATATTTAATTTATAAATATTGCATGTCTCTATAAAACATTTTCACATAAATCTTCAACAAGAAGTACTATCTATTTTATCATGTTATGTTTTTTTTTATTATATTCTATTTTATTATGTTATGTCATTCATTAGTTTATGTGTTAATGTGACTTAACAATTGTAGCTAACGGGATGTTTTTATGTAAAATATGCAATTGGTTTACATTTGAGTTCTTTTTTTCCTTAGAATTAATCACCGTTGGATTTCAATAATTCATTTGTTTTGGTGTCTTGTGTTGGACACAACCTGTGCCTAATTCGGCTAATTTTGTTTTGTTCATAAAAATAATGTGTTAATAAGATCAAATTTTATTGGAAACATGTGAGTTAGTGTCCATAAACAAAATTCTTGTTTTTTTAAGCAAAAGACTTGAAAAAAAAATGAAGGCACGAGACAAAGTGGTTGAAAAAATCCCAACTAAATTCACACCTCAACAATCACCGCCAAAAAAAACCAATATTGTATAAACAAAATTCTTAATATACAATAGGACTGAAATATTAATTAAAATATAAAAATTTTATACACTCATTTAATCACAACTTATCATATATAATAAATTTATTGATTTTTTAAATAATAATTTGTAATTAAATGATAATATAATGATTATACTCATCTTTTTATATTATCATTTAATCTTTTCAAGCTTAATGTTTGAGTGCTTTTAAATTGTCCAATTGAGTTATATTGTGGCACAATTGACTATTGTTGACTAATTCATTCATTGTTAACTATATACTGCATAAGGTTATGGTTCTTTTAAAATGAAAATGTGTAAAATGATAAAATGTAAAATCAAATCAACATATATTTACAATTAATTGTGTTCTTAATTTATACACTTTATGGGGTATGATCGTGTACGTCGCATGGCATGTCTAAACTCAACAGTAGTATTGAGAGGATGATATTTGATTATGGCTGCGTAGAGGATTTTCATCCCGTCAAGAATGGTGGGAAGTTTTTATTTTTTATTTTTTAATTTACACAATAATGGTGGAAACTTTACTTGCAAGGCTTTCAATGTTTAAATTAGTAAAGATTTAAAATCAATAAGTGAAGGATTAGAGAGAATGCATGTTTTTATAATATTGTATAACTTGTATCTCAAGTCTAAATAACTCAGTTTACTTATTTTTTTAACAATAAATATTATGAAAATGATTGATTATTTGTTTATGAAGTGTTCAGAAAAAAATGTTAGTATATGGACGTACATCACTAATAATACTTTTTTTTATTTTTTTTATTTTATAATATCACTAATAATATGAATCATTTTTTCTATTTTTTCTTCCTATCTCTTTGAAGGTATTTGGACAATTGACACTAGAAGAGTGTTCAAGAATCATTTCTCCGAAAAAAATATATTTGACAGTAACATGATTTAAACAGTTGAATATTATGCATTTAATGTTATGGAACATGTTTCTTATCTATTGGATGTTGAATCGAATTGCTTTTAAATCTTGAGTGTCATTATGAAGTTGTGTCTCAGTTTATAACATTTTTTATATTTAAATGTTTAAATAAGGGGAAAGTCTCTTTTTATAAAGTTTGGAAAGAGCAGTGTTGTATTTAGCAAATTAGCAGGCACAAGAGTACGAAACGTTGGTTACTTCCATCGTATTGTTTATCAATAAGAAATTTTTAGAAAAAATTTAAAATAAATGTATTTTAATATTTTAATTCAAATGAATAATAAATAGTACAATTTTATTTTCCTCTATATTTTAAATCAGATAATTTTGATAAGTTATGATGTTTGCGAGTCCTACACTTTATACCTCCCGGCCACGTCGTCGCTAATTATGAATTATCCTCTAACACTTGGTATGAGTCATTGACGATATTCACAGTTGGGCGCATAATTAATATAAATGCGTGTATGATGGATCTTCCACTTGGAAACCTCTTACAATAAATATCAAAAGATCCATCAACCTCCTTTAAAGAAAAAAATAATCCTTAGAGCATCTTTAATAAGGGTTATTATAAGCAGATTTTAGTCTTAATATTTAATATCTGATCTTACTAAAATTTATTTATGGAACATTTTGTTGAATGTCTACTAGAAAATTCAGTTTTTCCTACCAGAACTCCTAAAATCAGTAATAATTGCAAAAAAAAAAAAATTGATTTTTAACTTTCTCTCTTCACAACATCCGCACGGGAGGGAAGCAATTGTTAGCAAGCAAGGAAGAACAACCAGGGGGTGCACGCAGAAGGGAGGGA
Source organism: Glycine max (assembly GCF_000004515.6). NCBI lineage: Eukaryota > Viridiplantae > Streptophyta > Magnoliopsida > Fabales > Fabaceae > Glycine > Glycine max. Next base: position 2,079,160 of record NC_038242.2, on the reverse strand, counting down.
AGGAGGAGAGGGTGACGGCAAAGAAGGAAAGAAAAAAAAAAAAGGAATAAGAGAGGGTGAAGACAAAAAAAAATGAAATTTTTATACCTAAAAAATAATTTAAGATCTCAATCAAATACATATTCAAATAAAAAATGAAAAAAAAATCTTTATAAATGTTATTTAAAAAATATAAAGATTAAAATTAATTTTTCAAAAAATTAAAAGTAATTATATGAGAACACTATATTATAAACACATATTTGACTCTTTTTATTTCATTATATATGTTATTATCAAATATTAATTCATATCACTTATTATATTTATATTTTCCTTCTTTTATAACTTTTCATTTTATATGTTAATTAATGTTAAAGTGTTTACCAATCTTTTCCCTTTTAAAAGTAGGGAACTAAAATAAGGTTAGGACATTTTTAAGACATTAATCATTAACCCTTTATATATATTAATAACAAATGCTTACGCAAGAGACTTCGTCATTGTGATCGTTAAAAACTTAAAAACATGCGAATCACGTGAATTTGTGTAGATTTACTTTTATGTTAACTACAGTTATGTATCTAATCATGACTTGTTAATAATTAATATGATATGATTAAATACATGGTGTAATCGCTAACTCGTGAAAAGGAATTATAAAAAATATACAGCATCTTTCTAGTATACTCAAACCAAAGTTCCGTATTTTATTAATTAATTAATATATATATATATATATATTTATCAAATACTTAGGCTAGACACTTTGTCACTATAGTTGTTAATAAAAAACATGTAAATTTGTGTGGATTATAACAGAAAAACGAAAACGATCTAATTCTATTGATGATGAAGTCTATGAATATTTAGCTCATTTAGCTCATATGAGCTCATATGTAAATATTTTTTATACAGATCATTTTAGAAATTCTATAAACTATAAGTAAGATATTATTTCCTTTTAAGAAAATTATAATTTAAAAATATAGTACATTTATTATTCTTAGACATGTATTTATAGCGATAACAACTAGTACTAATAAACTGGTGTATTGTAGCAACATAAAGGGAAAGAAAAAGTTGTTTGGATGGAGGGAGAATAGTGTGATTAAATTATAAAAGGGCAATAAGAGCTGATTCTGTTTGGGTGAAGACTGAAGACAGATATTTAATCTCTGGAAGTCACATTAAGTTTTGTAAGAAGGTGAAACATGACACCCTAACTCGCGTTTCTTACTCGAGTGATTAGACTCGTCTCGAGTGTATTGTATTTAATTTAACCGTGGGTGAGTGATTATTAGAATCTCTCATTCTCAACCAATTCAAATCCTCCTTTCTATTAATCTGAAACAAGTTATTAGTCATGAAGATCCAGTGCGACGTGTGTAACAAACAGCAGGCATCGTTGTTCTGCACCGCCGACGAAGCCGCCCTATGCGACGGCTGCGACCACCGCGTCCACCACGCCAACAAGCTCGCCTCCAAACACCAACGCTTCTCCCTCAGCCACCCCTCTGCAAAACATTTTCCTCTCTGCGATGTTTGCCAGGAGAGAAGAGCCTTTGTGTTTTGTCAGCAAGATAGAGCGATTCTGTGCAAAGAGTGTGACGTGCCCGTTCATTCTGCCAACGACCTCACCAAGAACCATAACAGGTTTCTTCTCACTGGGATTAAGTTTTCTGCCCTCGATTCTCCTTCAACACCTCCTAAGCCTGCAGGTGGAAACTCCCTAACAAATCAACAACCACAACAACAAACTGGTTTCACAGGTAGCAGCATATCAGAATACTTGATAAACACTATCCCAGGCATGGAGTTCGAAGATTTCCTCGATTCACATTCTCTTCCCTTTGCTTGCTCCAAGGTTAGTTTAGTCAAACTCTAATACAACGCCTTCCAGCAATTATTGATTGGATCTGAGACTAATACATTGATGATGAATTACAGAATAGTGATGACATGATGTTGTCGATGTTTGGTGAGGGAAACATGGTTTCGTTCTCAGCCGGAGGGATCTGGGTTCCTCAAGCACCATCTTCAGTACAAATGGATCAGCAGAGTGGGTACAAAGACACATGGGAAACTAGCATTAGATCAAGTTTTGGGGATGATAGTTTATTAGTTCCACAGATGACTCCTCCCAGCAATGTGTTTAATAATAAGAGATCCAGGCTTCTATGGTAAAACAGTTACAGCTAGCTATCAAGCTAACCACCTTATGTGGCTTTTAATTTCACTCTATTCTTAATTTGGTTTTCTTTGTTTTTTTGTCCCTCTCCTCCTTCCTGAGTACTACACTACTCTTCTAGCTACTTAATTCCCTCTTGCGTTCTCGATAAGTTGATGTATCTCTTCCAAATTGTAAATGTCTATGTTTTAAGAGCTCTCTGGGTTCAGATTAATTGTTTCTGCTACATGTTAAAAGATGACTCAAGTCTTAATTAACATTGCATAAATGAACCGGAAGAAGACTTAGGCGATATCTTCACCATTTTGCACTTTCAAGCTGGGTTAGATCACATTATCTTAGCTTTGCCTTGATCCCATCTTTGGGAGTATTACATGAACAAGGTGATTTTTTTCCCATATATACAACAATTTTTTTTTTTTTTACCAAAACATACAATTCCCTCCATTATTTACACAAGTATACATGTTTACTATTCATTGTATAAATTTGGGATTGGGAGATCTGAATTTACACTATAATTTTGAAAAAAATTTGATTTTTTTACGTTAATGTGCTTTATTTAATTTAAAAATAATTTTAAAAAAATATAAATTAAGGAAATTAATAAAATTAGAGAAGATTATGAAGTTAAACAAAATTAGTTAAAGATAATACAGTGTAACTTAGTTTTGAAGATCTATATTAGTTAAAAATTATATAGTTGAAGAATGTTTTATTAATTTATAAATGATGTAAAATGAAATATATTGATAGTAAAAAAAATTAACTTGCTTAACTTGAACTTCTGGAAGGATATGGTCACTTACTTTTTGAATAATCAACTAGTTTGGATATTGAACAATTATATTTTTAGTATAGTTTGTTATTCTCGTTTATCATCTAAACCACCGCACTATTTATTTATGTGTATTATATAAGAAAGATGTATCAATTATTTATTCATTGTATTTTTTTAATTTGTTTCAATACTACTAACTAATTTTCTCATTTTTTTAATTAACATACATAAGAAAACAAAACCGCCAACGACACATATATTTAACTAAAAAATACTTATATTATAACTATAAAATTATATCATAATCTTCTCTAATTTCACTAATTTCCTTTATTTATATTTTTAAAAAATATTTTTTTTAAGATTAAAAGAAACGAAAAAGAACGTCCAGAATTTGGGTTAGGAGACCTGAATTCTCAACATAAAAAACCAATTTTTTTTCAAAATTACAGTGTAAATAATAAATATGCATATTTATGTAAATAATGGGGAGAGTTGTATATTTTGGTAAAAAAAAATTGTTGTATGTATGGAAAAAAAAAATCCAAGAACTTACTTATTTTTTTTATGAGAACGAAATTTCAATGCTTTAGTTGTTGAATATTTCTCATTCATTACTAATATGTCTAAATTAAAATGTATAAATAAGAAATAATTCTTTCCTTATAAATTAATTTTATAAGAAGATTAAGTTAAATTCAAATTCATATTTTAAAATGAAATTAGAGAATATTTCTTAACAATTTGTTGAACCTATCTAATTATTTGTTATCATTATTGAACTATTAGTAGATGATCAATCCTACAACCTTCATACTCAACATGTCCAATATGGACATGAGGTGGTTCTGTTGAAAATTCTAGTGATATAATTAATTTACAATAGTAAGGATAAAAATTACTTTGCAAGTTAATTTTATAAAATTAAAAATCCATATTCTAAGATTAATTGTTAAATTAAAACTCAAATCTTAGCCAGAGAAATGCAAAAACAAATGTTGCAAAAACAAATGTTGATTTCTATTTTTAAAAGCAGATTAGTGTTCAAAATGTAACTAAATAATTGAACAAGATGAGAAAATATTTATTAACTATTTTTATTTTTTATTTTTTAAAATACTTGTTTCAGAAAACAGATTTTAAACCAAAAAATGAGAAGTAAACAAAAGTAACCTTAAGGTATGTCTTATTATTTTTTGGGGAGATCATTAGTGATTCTTTTTTATTTATAGTAGAGCAATGAATATTTTATTCGCGAATTTGTATAAATTCAAAGTAGTAATTTTGTACTGGTTAATAAATAAATTAAATAACTTAAAAAGTTAAAGAATGAAACGAAAATCCGCCAAAAGCCTGGGTGTGCATAAGTTACCGTAAAAAAATTCGTGCCTACAATTTAATATAATAACGTTCATCAATAGAATTAAACTATTAACCTGACATTAAACTATTAACTTGACATTCCTTTTTGGTCATGGGAATGGGATATCTCGCAAAAATTTCTCATTTCAATCACTTTTTTTATTTATAAAATTTTAGATTAAAAAAATAAAAATATTATAGAAAGTCAAATGTTCTAATTATAAAAAATTTGCATACATGCAAATGGATTTGATTTAACGTAGGAACTAGGAACTTGGTCGACTGCAACCATATCCTCATTTTTTTTCTTTTTTTTTGCGTTTCAAAATTGGCTGTTTATTAGTGAAAAATGATAGTGTTAAACTTGGTTTTGGCAAGGATTGTTCAGAGCTTCGGCAATAAACGACATGAGCAGGTAAAATAGTTTGTAAGACCGGGTTCCGGATGAAAATACAGGATTAGTTAAATCAAGCACTAGGCTACTATTGACCATCACGTTGTCAACAATTATTGTTGATATTTGATTGGCCAGAAAAGTATCAAATCTTGTCAAATCTAGCTCTCACAAAAGGAAAAACACTGATGCTGACAAAGGAAAATATAAAACTAGAATAAATTATCGACAGGAAAGTGTACAAAATTGCACTGTCAAATGTATAATTTTCCTTCTTTTTAGCCTTGTCATTTTGTTTTCCTTTTGTTATAAACACTAAAGAATCTTCATGGAGAGAGTTAATCGATTTTTCAATTCTTCATATCATCATATGTAACATGGTAGTGGCGGTGGCGTCTCAATAGCAGAACGTCAAATTTGTGTGTTGAAGTTTGCCCGTGCGTGTGTGTTCTTACCAACAGCTTAAAGTCGGTAACAGTGAAAGTAACTTTTCCAGTTATCCAGCAATATAGGGCCTGTTTGAGTGTAAGCTTTTCTAGAAGTACTTCTAGAATAAGAAAATAAGAAGAAAAAGATGAAATGAGATTCTCCATTAATTAAAATGAATTTTCCATTAACTAATTTGTAGAGGTCATCTCATCTTTTAGAGAAATTATATTGGTGAGCTTCTAAAAATTAACTGGAGAACTTATTCTTGCTTATAGAAAAGTTCATCTCATCTTTTTTCTTCTTTTAGAAATGTTTCTAAAAAAACTTACCCAAACAGGTCTATAATGTCAATGGGTTAAGAAACTCTAAAAGGTCAGAAACGGCTACTTTGTCTTCCACTCCTTCACATGATGAGATTATAATTCTTGTTCTATTCGGATCAATCTTACAAAGTTTTCAGTTTTTTTATTTTTAAATATGCATTTTAGAATCAAACATGTTTGATTTACAAATAATACATTATACTTATTCAATATTAACTAAAGAAATCTAAGGTTCAATTAAAAAATTAAAAATGTTTAAAAACTTTTACATTATTTTCAAAAATATTAAGAGATTAGAAATTTGTTAAACAGAGTTCAACAAACTAGAAAATTAACTGATATGAAACTCTTATAATTTCTTTGATTTGAAAAAGAGAAATAATTTTGAAGAGACGAAAATAAGTGTCAGTGTTTGATAGATGAGAATTAGAGAAGAAATAATTTTAAAATCGATTGAATTCACTATATTATTTTTTACCTCTTTTATTTTTTTTTCTTCATTTGTTTTTTATTTTTCTTGAATGAAATATCTTTACTTTTTCACTTTATTTTGTTTACATATTTTTACTTTTTTTTCATCTATCTTATTTCTTTCATCTTTACCTTTACCAAAGAGCATTAGAATCACCACATAGACTAATGTAAGGCAAAGTCTGTTGCGAGGGTAAATGGCAACACCTTTTTCGTTTTATTTTATTTTTCTGTAAAAAAAAAAATCAGTACTTGTGATTTGTGAAATTTTCGGAGTTGGCTGATTCAAAGATTCCTTTACTTTTTACATTCACAATGTTACACATAAATGCTGACGATTATTGACATTAATTATTGTAATCTCTATGCTTAATTAACGGAGTTGATTTATCGAAAAGTGCTCGTGATGATTGGATTCACAAATAAATGATAGTAATGAAAATAGATCATCTTGTCCTTGCTACCAAAAAAAGATCATCTTGTCCTTTATATAGGTTAGGTTAAAAGTTAATATCTAATTTAAATTCACTTAATCAACTTATAATATTTATAGATTAAATATTTTACTTCAATATTTGAAATTATATATTTATTTAAAAGTATAAGTTTATTAATTAGTTATACATTATTTTGACTTACTTAAAAGTAGAAGATCTTATTATAAACTAACTTTTTAAATAATTTTTCAGTTAAATGTTTTAAAGATCAAACCTTAAAATAAGTGCATACATATATCGAGTAAATAAAATTTGAAAAAAGGCTTGACTTAAATCTTTTAAAGCTTAACATTATCCAACTCGTTTTTACTCCCAAAAAGTTGCTAGTTAATTTCAATTATGTTAACTCTATCAATAATTTGAGATTACGTTATAACGAATAGCTTGGTGAATTTCCTAATGGAATATGTAATTAGTAAAAGTACGAGCAAGTTATTTTAGTAATTGTCTAAGCACATTATTTTTAAAAAAATAGATTTAATTATATTTTGATTAAATATGAAATTTAATAATATTGGAATTCAGTGTAAAGATTAGCATGAAATAAAAATAAAAAAGTTAAATAACATATAACGGAGAAAATTCCTAAAATCTAATGTCATCATGTTTTGGATTGAATGGCATGTACATTAATTTGTATATATATAATTTGTTTGTGGTGACAAAGATCTTTATTTGATTTTTATTCTTCTCGTATTCCCATGAAATAACCAAAAAATTTAGGCACATGATTCTATTGAATTTAATAGGCTCCCAGGGTCAATTTTTTTTTTACACAGTCAATGAGTCTTAAATATTATTTTATATGTTTTTAAAATAATTATTATAAAAATTAATAAATATATTATACATTAAGATTTTTATAATAGAACAACGTTAACTTACATAAACCATATTCATATTTAAGCCAAATAATAATGTTAAAAGGCATTTACATACACTTATTCCTTCTTTATTTATTGTTACGTTAAAAAAAATATTTTATTTATAAAATAATATATTGGTTCGGTAAAAAAAATATTGATATTTTGTTTAACATTGGTGAATGAATGTATCTTATCTTAAAAAAGGTTAATTATTTAAAAAATATTTGTTAGACACTCCTTATCTTGAAAGAGAAAGATAGAGAGAAAAAAATAAATGATTAATTTGATGAATAATGTTATATCCTGCTACTACCTGTCGCGCGTAGTAAATATTAATTGAAAAGTAAAAATATTTATTGTTTTAGAGATTGAAATTATAAAACATGAATAATTTTAAATATTCTTACAAATCCTCCTATTATCCTATTATGGTGAGTAAGGAATGTGTTTTATATTTCCAAGACATTTTATTTTTTATTCAATACTTATTATATTAAAGGTAGTGAAAGGATTTATAGGAAAAATTAATAAAAAGTTATAACATTACTCATAACACATATTTAAAACTTAATATAAAAGATAGTAGAAGAATTTGTAAGAAAATTAAAGAATCATTTCTTGACAGGGTGTTTAGAATTTATGGATATTCAAATATAATTACCCTTACATTTTTTTTTTCCGGACAAAAGGTAAAGATTCCGCATGCGGAGTGTGGTGAATCACGTGCTATGTATATACTCTGCAAAATTCTCTAATAGAGGAGAACCCTTTGCTGCATTCTCCGCATATTCTGCAGTCCTAATGTTCTAAGTTCTAACATATATGGTTGCGGACTTTGTTTTGTCTTAATTAATTTTACATAGTGGATGGCCAGCTGACACACTAATCAATTAAACAATATGATTCCATATTTGTCTTGACTAAAGCACGAGGTTTGATTTTTAATTTAGGAATAAAATTGCGATTAAAGATATTTTTTTTTAGATTATAGTTATTTTTTATTGAAATAATTCATTTGAATCGAATAAAATTATCATGAATAACGTTAACAATATAAAAAAAATATTTTTTAAATATTAATTAATTTAACATAGTTGTAGGTACAAAACTCAATCTCTAAGATATATATACCAATCTACTTTATAATAGACGAATGTAGTATGAGATTAATTAGCTTGAATATATGCAGTGGCAAGAGTTTATCAGCATCTATAACATCTGACAACGATGCTATTGTTTAGCGAATAACATCTATTAAGTACAAGCTTGATAGGATTCACTATTACAATTATTTTTCGTAAACGTTCCTTGAATTTAAAAACCAAACTTAAAAAAATCCTTGTTAAAAAATTGTCCTAAATATTGGTAAGAAAACGAAACACATGCAATCAATATAAAAAAGTGTCAAAAATATCCTTAGACACCAAATGCTCATCAATATCCAGAAAAAAATGTGTGTATATATATAGCAAATGATATAAGATAAAAACAAAAAAGGAATGTCAACTTATACAAAATGGTTAACTAGTAATTAGTACCACATGTGCTAAAATTTTGAAATCATTATCAACTTGTAAAGACTTTGGTACCTACAGAAACAAAACGTAGATGAGTGATCGGTGCAAATTTTGAGAATTGGTGGTTTGAGCCAGCATTGATTTTCAAGGTCTGCGACAATGGGCCTTACACATATGGTGACAATCGTAGTAACAAGGTCCACCACAATGAAGAGGGCATTCCAACCTCATTCCCCGGCATCGGGTTTTTGCCATGCATTCAGCATACTCCCCCACCCTATATTCTTTCTCATCTAACATCCCTTTCTTATTATAATGATTATGATTATGTGCTCCTCTTCCACCTCCTTTCCTTTTAACACATTTCCACCCTCCTTCTCCTCCACCACCGCCTCCTCCTCCTCCTCCACCACCGCCTCCTCCTCCTCCACCTCCCCCTCCCCCTCCACCTCCACCTCCTCCTCCTCCTCCTCCTCCTCCTCCTCCTCCTCCACCACCACCCCATCCCCATCCATAACCACCTCCACCTCCTCCTCCTCCGCCACCGCCTCCACTTCCTCCATAATACCAACTAGTACTCTTGACGTGGACTTTATTATTATTGTTGTAATAGCTGTTGTGTTTTTCTTTTACTACTTCTTCATTTACGCCTTGACTTGGGAAAGTTACAAATGTTGCATTGTTGCCTTGACTAGGACTAGAACTAGAAGAAGCGTTGCCATTTATCACCTCATTGTCACATCTAATAAGCCCAACAATTGCAAGGATTAGACAGAGGACCCTTGAACTTCTTCTCAAAGCCGTCTCCATCCTTCAATTTGGCACACCACAGAAAACGAAATTTTGTACTATACTCACCCCTACTTGCATCGGTCCTTTAAGGCATAAGATATATACACATGCAGTAGTAGTAGTTGTGACAATTTTATTACTATGTCGGATCAACAACTCAACATTGTCCATTCCCACCTAATGAAATGTATAAGATATATAGCAGTTAAGTTGGACGCTATAGGATGGCTTCGTACTCACTTTGTCCCCACTCGAGCCACTTGCAATATATATGTTTTAGTACTTAGAAAGCAGTACAACCCCGGTTGTCCCCAAACGTCTCCCACTAACACTGCAAACCGGCCCCCCTTGTTGGTTTCTAATAATGGAGTGCCATCCATGATACTACTATTATAGTTAGGTTAAGGTGCTCTGTATTGAATCGTGTTTTTTATCATCAAAAATAAGTTTATATGAATGACCAAAAAATTAATTTGCAAACTTAACTCATGGATTAATATACAAACCAACTCTTACTATAAGCTTACATTTAAATGAGTCATACACTTCTAAGATCCAACTCACAAATTATATATGTGCTTTGTCAGTCAACTCACATACCTGGAGTACCTTACCTTTATCTAATTCTACTCATACAGTGGTTTTTTTTTTTTTTTTGTTATTGCTACTTATACAGTGTCTGTGTCCATTTTAACCATTTATATATGTCACCATGTCAGTATAAGGTAATGTTAGATTCTCGTAGAGCCTAATTACATGCCGCTACATGAAACAGGGTCTTTGTGTATTAGCATCCCTATATGGTTATATCAATATATCATAATGGAAAATAACAAACGTAAATCCTAAAAATGGGTTGGACTTGGATAAATTAATAAACAGAAGGAAGCAAGAGATATTTAGAAACAAAAACAAAATGATAGATGCCTAAAGTTAATCAACAAAGTTACATCCCTAATTAAGGATGGACCCTTATGATTGGCTTAATTAGAATGCATCATCAGTGCACTGGTTGGTAGTTGACTACCCGCATCAACCTGGTATTATATACGTCGTATGGGTTACGATTGCTTGGCCTTTAAGCCTACGATTTCAGAGAAAGAATGCTTAATTAATACATAGTAGCGTAGTGGGAAAGTTGGGTTGCTGCGTACGTAAACCATCCACACCAGATAGGCAACTTAGTCACTTAAAAATACCCACATACCTTCCACCATCCACGTGAAACCCAATATCAAGCTAACCAACCATAACGCATAAACTAACCAATTAAAAAAAAAAAAACAGTACTATAGTCCATAATAAGCACCTTATAGCTAGCTAGTATTCAGGTATCATACGCCAGTCCCAATGTGAAATTTTGTTTATTTATGCTATTAATTAAGTAATCTTACTAGTCGAGGCAGCAGACAAATAATACATAATAGTGCTATTAATTTTTTCTTAATTATAAATTATAAAATTTGAATGTGCTATAAGAATATTAATTTGGACCATGAAATACCTAATAATGTTCAGCTTTTCTGAACTGTATTCTTTTGGTAACTTCCCGTGAGGCATTTTGGTTTTTAGCATTCAACCCGAAAAAGCCGGTGGCCAATGGACACATGCCACACACTGCGCTCCATCTTGGGTCATTTACACAAATTTGTCAACTCAACTGGTAGCCTACTAGTTTCCATTTTCACCAATCATTTAAACAAAGCTCTATAAGTTTGCTTCCTGCCCTTATTGTCCATTTTCATGTCAGATATGGATCTTCCTTTTCACCGCAGCATACAGAAATTAACACAAACTTCCTCTGCTAACGAAAGGTACATCTAAAGTCCTCTTTTTATATCGCTTGACCTTTTTTTAATTTAAGAATTACTTTAAAGTTTAAATTAAAATTAGCATTCTTAGCTTTCAAGTTATCTAATAAAATTCTAAATTCAAAAATAGTTTTTAATTTAAATTTATTGAGTAACATAAAATTCTTAAATCTTGTAAAAGAGAAATGTCAACATACTCTCTTGAACACATCCTCTCTTATTGATTGAAATTTATGAAAAATTACAAAAAATTATGAATCTCACATCTTATTAAATGATTTTCATGATTTTTTAATTTTCAATCAATTCTAATTAATAATAAAGTGTGTTAGGAGAAGTGTCTTATTAGTACTCTCAGTCAAAAACACCTATTAGAGCATCCATAACTTATGTGTATTTTTGTATATAGAAGTTAGTTAGACAGCCAAGAGAGAGGCAACAAGTTGTTTTTTTTGGGTAAACCCAAGATATTATTTGCCTATAAGGCAAAAACTAATTAATCAAAATACTCAGATAAATTTAAGGGATTTCTCGGCAATGTTATTCCTTATGTAAGGATTTAAGATTGAACTCCAATTACATGCTTAAAGAACTAGATTATGTGTGAATCATGTCACACTAATGTAGTAAGTTGGTTATGTAATTACAACTAATCATTCTTTTTTTTTAACTTGTATATAATGCTTCACTATCTTCATGTCAACTCCTAAATTGGTTTTTTTAAAAGTTCCTTCCTTTAAGTTTTCTTTATTAAAACAACAATTTTTTTAGCTCCTTTTTTCTAAAATTCCATTTGGTTTTCGAAGGAGGAAAAAAAAATTAAAATGAAGACAGCATGAAGATCTTCAAAACTCCCTCTCCATGTCTTAGTCATCATTTGGTAGAATGAGAGAAACAGAAAATCAAAAATAAAAAACTGATAACTCTTTTATTCACTAATTGAGAGTCATTTACAAAACACTATGACCCTTGTATTTATATGGTTTATTGTTAACTACCCTTCACATGGCAGCCTATCGAATATGTTGTTATGACAGTTACAATTCATAACTACTTTAATCTAACTCTTTTCTTCCTGTGGATTTTCTTGTCCACTTTTGAAAACAGCACAACAGTTGTCCAATTCAAGCTGCTCCAGTATTTTTTGTGTCATCCGCAAGTAGGAAGAGTGACCTTCTATAAGTTGTGTCACATCAACCTGCAAAGCAACAAAAAAAGATGGCACCTTCAAGCAATAAATGGTTGCTAAATAAACCGTTGCATTGAGCATAGGAGGGAAAACAGCTTACATTCTCAACCCCAGGAACATCAACAGGTTGGATTCCAGCTAATCCATGAGAGAGTAAACTGTGCATGTGAAAATATTTGAAAATAAATTTACGAGCTTATGGTCTCTGTAATGAGTATGATTTGTAGAAACTAGAAAGTGAAAAATGGATGAAAAGTCGTTCATTTCCTTCCAATTTCATGCCCTCGGATAAGGGGGCTAGAGTGAGAATGAGTTATACTAACAATATTTTCATTACATTGATGTAACAAACAAATATAAGTTATTCATTTCAGATTATTCATCTAATTTCCCACTTGCTTATTTTCAGCTCAACAAAGTAAACTAATGACGTGAAATTAGAATATCAGACTACGATCGATGTTAGTAGATAAATTCTGACTGGGCATCTTAGTAAATAGTAAATATTGACAGCCACATCATAAGAATCTATTACCACCTTTCAGTGAAATAGATTATTATCCTTGCTCTATATAAGATTTGAGTTATATTACACTTACAGGACATTCTCAAATATTTGTTACAATTCATTTTTTCACTTATCTCTATCACATTACTCATTTTAATTATCGATCATTTTTCTCTCTTCTCTTCTCTTCCTGCCTATGTCTTATAGATTATAAGAATTGTTATGAAAAAATTGTGAGAACTCATAAGAATTAGTTAAATGTTCAACATCTTGCTAGTGTAACTTACATAGATCATATAGATAACACATACCTGGCACGGAAAGTTATGCCTAACGTCCAATCATTGGAAGAGTAAGCATTCACAAACCTTCCAGCCACCATCTGCATGGTGACAGGATCATTAAATACTTACGAAAAAAGTTGATGGATGGAGTATTAATAAAAATGCAGAGAAGTTTCAAATACCTTTCTAGCTGCCTCCCAATTTTCCTCTCCAATTGAGATGGGAGCTCCAAGGAAAACAACCCTTTCCACTATTCCAGCTGCATAAGACAGCTTAATATGAAGAATTTATAAAGCAAACAATACAAAAACAAAATTCCAATACACAGGAAAGCAAGAGGTGATGATTCTAGATTACCATTGTCTCCTTTGGATTCAGACAAACATTGGAGACACTTGAAAATAACACGGGCTCCCAATGAAAAACCTACTAGTGTCACAGGCCTGGATCATAAATAGAAAGCTGCCAAATATATTAGATTATACAATGAGGCAACATTATTGTCAAACTTTTGCAATAATACTAGTTGGTGTCACCTGTTTCCTTGCAAGCCGTGCAACAACACTTCAGCAAGCACCTTACCAGCCCTGTCTGATCTGCTTCAACAAAGAGGACAACCAAGCTAAATATAATGTAAAAAAATTAAATGGTCATAAATAGACGACATACAACAGGATACTAAGCACCATAGTTTTGTCCCCTTCAAAAACAAATATTCAAGAGAAACCACACCTTAAAATTATTAATACTTTTCCAAGGTGAAGATAAATTTAACAGCATAACAACTACCCAAACTTTGATATCCACATCCCAATCAACGGATTTGAATTTGGAATTCATATGTATCAATATGTATGTAGATTTGGAATCTTTGCTTTTAGTTTAAGTTAAATGATCATGTGGGTTAAATCAAAGGAAATGGAATGGATCAGATTATCAGAATCAGAGGATACAGACCATTTATTACGTCCATAATAGTAATAATAAAAATAATATATCCTGAAGAGCATGAGTACTTTGGAAGCCTATAACCCGAAATTCAGAGCAACCTATCGTGTCTGTGTTTAAAATAAATTTTGGTCTCAAAGTGTTTGCTGCTTCAAATAACTATCATAGTTGCATTACATGGATACTACAATCAAGAAAAGCACTTACCTGTCCACTGCAATTGCCCATTTACTGTCAATAATATCGAATGAAGCAACTAAAGTTGCTGGCCATGCTAGAGCTGTCAGAAGTGAGCTTAATACTGTCAGCATGGCACCGTCTTTCATCAACTGGATTGCAATTACTACAATATTAACCACCAAATATCTTCAGTTTGAATATGTCAAATCTATTATCATTACTCAAGCATACATAAGGGGTTCAAAGAAACTACGTGAAGTAAGCCAGTCCTGGATGGCTGTGCTCAGTGCAATCAAATTTTTAGACTCGTATTGGAGCACGTACCTATACACACAGGTTGTTAGTATAAAAGAAATGCTAATGTAACTTTCAAGAAGACTAGGTTTGACTCTGTCAGATATTATATAACATTTAGTGAAATTAGTAATTCATTATGAAAAAGTTATTTACTATAGAAGGACACCATAAGCTTTAAGACTTGTGAGCATTTACATAATCTTCCATATTAGCATAGGTGGTTTTCTGAAAATAACCAATTAAAGATGAGGAATAAAATTTCAGATAAAAATAGAAACTAATGAAAAAACAAGTCGACTAAATTATTAGATAGTGTGTAAGAAATTTTGGAGTCATTGACTTCTGCTCGATCTAGCAAATAAAAAACATGTATTAAGATGTATCTCAAGAAAACTACTGCCACAAAGAGGAATCCAAAGATACAATTAAAACTTCATTTTTATCACAGAAGAGCACATATGTACTGTACATTACAGCAACTAAATTCTAGTTGTAGTGGATATTTTTTTCATACCTCTCCATGTTATCATTGAGACCTTCCCAAGGTTCTATGAAATCTTTCTCCTTAAATGCAAGCCCAGAAATGGAGATTCTAACTGCTAGGTGCTGAAAAATTAAAAGGAAGGTTTCACTTCAAATTTCAAAAATCATACTAGGGTAGGTCACAAGTAAGTATAATAAGATCCTTCTGAGTTCATCATCAAGTCATGTACAATACACAGTGCCTCCTAGTGAACCTGCCAAGTGTAAGTGTCCTTGCTTCACCCAAACCCCGAAACTCCTAATAGTCCAAAGAAATAAGTATAATGTAATTACATTTTGGAACTTACGCCTTCATTAATGCCTCCAACACCTTTTAACTCAAATTCCTCAAGACTTCCAATTCTTGTAGCCATCTTACTCCCAGTAAGGCCAGCTCCAGCAGCTGAATTACAAAAGAAGCAGGTAACTGAGCATTAACCCATACATTGAATAACTGTCCAAGTCCCTCTCGCCACAAATATATATAGGTTGTATGTAAATTTCTAGTTGTTCTATTGAAGATGAATGCTTTCACAACATGTATTAACCAAATTACTCCTCCACACCTCCAAATGATGCAGCAACAGCCACAGATCCAACAGCAGATCCTGTAGCGGTTGCTGCAGCAGCAAATCCACCACCAATGGCAGGAACAATGCCGCCTAGTGTAGGAGCCAAAGCACCCAATCCATGAGCAATTGCCGGGGCAGCCAAGCCTGTCAAAGCATTTCAATACTTTAAGATATTGATATTATCTCACCCTTGGGTTAGATAAATCTACCTGTGAGTTAGAGATGAAGCAGCAGATACATACCACCAGTTATAGCCATTAAGGTTCCTCCAGTTACAGCAGCTGCTCCTATGATACCTCCACGCTTCCATTTATCCCAGCTGGTTTCTGAACCTACAGATTCTTCTTCCTTGGCACCTTTTTTATTCACAGAATTCATTACAGAAAAAGCAACCATAGACTCCATTGCTTCCTGCAAAATATCACAATGAAGGTAAACTTTCAGCAACGGAGAGCTTCCCAAAAACCCAGTTTGTTAAAACCACCAAACCATAGACACATACATACATCACAAACTATCTGCACCACATCATTAAGGAGAGAAAACTTTTTTCTATGAAGATTCACACATAAAAAACGTAACAAATAAGATTCACACATCACAAACGCAACATATAATACCATATGGTGTTTGAAATGCATGCTAGTGTTCCAAGCACACGGACCATTTCATTCCATTTGACATCAAGCCATACAGCAAGCAACCGCAGAGCCACACGGTGACGAGCATCATAGCCCTGCCTTGACTTGTCAGTATCTGCTACACAAGCTGCAACAAGTGCGTAAAGAACTGCCATTTTCTTCTCGTAACCGATAAGGTTCGCCTCCGCCAAAGGTTGTTCAAACCTTGCAATTTCTAGTGTATTAGAAGGTTGTTTCTTTAGAGGCAGCAAAGCTGAGGTCTCCATAATTTCACATACATCATCTTGGCTTCTAGTGTTGAGTCCATGGTCACCACTTGGAGAATCGGCAATAGGAGTAGTATCGTTCATGCTCATAGCCGAGGCATCAATGGCTTTGCTCAACGCGGATTCTTTATCCAATCCTTCAGGAGTAGTAGCATCACCTTCCTCTGACAGCAATTGCAAGAACTGGAATGAAACAAACATCCTTTCAGTCTTATATTTTAACAAGAAAAAAAAAATAAGTGACTTGCAAGCTGTGAATCAATTTTAACCCACAATATAGAAAATAAAAATGAAGGGAATGAACAACATACAGATCCAAGGTGATGCCCGAGTTGGGAAGAGGAAGTGGCAGTTGCCTCTAGGCCATGCCAGGACTGATCATCCACTCCAAGGAACCTGTCAATTTTTATCAACAAATTATATTATTAGAATGCAGTCTTAAAAGAATTAATTTTGTTGCGTTAAATTGAACACCTAAAAATTGGGCAAAGCAAATCAGAATTGTGCTTAATCCAAAGCTCGGGGTTATTTGAAACAGAAGCAGTTCCAGAGATGCGAATTTGATGAATTTGAGAGCGGTGAAATGCGAGAGCAAACAGAGAAGCCGCAGCGTGTCTATGAGTACGCGACAAGGTTGAGGAGCTTTCCTCCATCGCTTAATTTAAAACCAAAAGCAACAAAGACATTTATTGAAATGAAAATTGAATGCAATAATCGAAACGCAAAAATGTTGTTCCGAGGAAGAAGAACAAGTATGGGGTCAGATCAGAATGTAAAACGGCTTTACTTTTTCAAACTTCAAATTCGCTTCCGACTTTGACGAATGAAAATGGCTATTTCCTATTTCCTCTCGCGCTAGCGGGAAACCATGCAACTAGAACATGCGATCACCACGTGAAGGAAGGACCTTTGTCACGAATAGCCGTACTACTAACAAATTGTTATATAAAAAATGTAGAACTAAAAACACTTTTTTTCTCTTATGAAATACACAAATCAATTTAATGTCAAACATCGCATTTCATATAGAACTCGTAACATAATTCAAAGTCTGTATTTAAACTGTAAGTTAAAAATAATACAATATATCAAAAAACATATGCACAATAGAAAACATTTTTTTAGTTCATTTAAATTCTTGAATACATGTTCATATATATAATTATCTACTGAATGATTTTGAATACACAACAAAAATTCCATACAATTTGAATTTAATTGATTTTCAACATAGAATCTAAAATATAATCCAATCCAATATTTTTTTTAAAGAAAAGTAGTCTTTCAGTTCTTAGTTTTTTTTTTCTATTTATTTGGTTTTGAATAATTCGAATCAAATTATATATGCAATAGCATTATATATAGTCAAATTTTCTCTCTCGATGCAACAGCATTAATAAGAATTCAAACTCAAACTTAGCCAAACCAACATTTAATTTGGAGTTCCATTATGCGCACCTTCATTTATAGATAGATATGCACCAACTTACTCAGAGTTCTTCTTTTAGAGTTATTTTAACTTTTTATCATTTATTTTCTTTCTAATGATTCAAATTAATTACTTATTATAATTATTAAAAAAATAAAAATGAATAGTTGAGAATGAAAAATAATTTTAAAAGAGTTAAGTGGATCAAATCATATATATATATATATATAACTTGCCTGTGTAGCTTTATCAATTTTGCAGAAAAAAAAGCTGCCGGCCCAAATAGCTTGTTACTCACTTTTTTTTTTTCAGCATATGCGAATTTAGAATGGAGTTCTAAATATCCAGGGTGAAATGCTTGGTAATATCAAAGTGGTATGGATTTTTTTTTTTTTTTTTATCGGAAGTGGTATGGATCTATGTGATCATGCAACGTTGTGCATCTTACAAACTGGAATTAGTTTTTCACGAGATAGAAAGAAAAAAAAAAGAGAGAGAGAGAGAGAAAGTGCACCCCGGTAATGGAAAGAGCGTGATTATTTGGAGATCTAACAAATGTCATATGGTACATTATTTGTATAATAATAATTTATTTTGAGCCATGCAAGTACAACAAAAACATTATCATGATAATCAGCGGTGATCAGAAATTTAATTAAAAAGCATACATTACTGATGATGATTTAATTTCTCTTGTTGATGAGGAATGGGAGCGCCCCTGCCTCTTCTCCAATTACCAGGAGAAGGGTTCCAAATGCCATAATCATCTGCATGATAAAGTTCATCACCTCCGTTAACTTGATCATGCATCTGTGTTGAGAATGGTGGTATCAATGTATCCAATGTAGATATTGCATATATTGTGATCGTCATAACCACTGCCATCTTACTTAACTTCCACATTGTCGAGGTCATGATTTTGATTTCAATGATAATTTTGCATCCCATAATTCGAGTCTTTTATTTAACAGTTCAAAGTAGTCTTTGCGTGACTCTTAGAAAATCTTGTATTTGAATGAAATTATACTATTATTTTCTAATTAACTATCTTCACTATAATTGAGGATTTCTACTTTATTTCTTCTTCTTAAAATTAGTATTGTAATATATATCGTATATATTATTGTATCATATATATATATATATATATATATATATATATATATATATATATATATATATATATATATATATATATAAAATACTATAACAATATAATTATATACATAATATATATATATATATATATATATATCATTATAATAAATAATATTATAGTATTTACGTCTAAAAGATTAAAAAATTAAATTAATAATATTTGTATTATTTTTTGTACATATTCAAAGTGACGGATCATTTAACACCTTATTTTTTGTTCATTTTTATTACTTATTTCTATTATTTTTCTGTCATTTTCTTATCTATATATTTTCTGCCCACGTCAATGGCTTTCCTTTTTATTTTCTCATTTATTTGTGTATTTTTTCTGCCCATTTAAATGATTTACTCCATTATTATTATTTTGCTTGCTTGCATGATTTTTCACACATTTTACGCTCGATTTTATAAAAAAAATCCTCATTTATTCATTCGAATAATTTCTCTCACCTATTTGCACGGTTTTCTTGTTACTCGTTTGAATGATTTTATTTTTTTCTACTCATTTTTATAGTACTCTTTTCTAGTCATTTCTCTCACTCCTTTGCAAAAAAAAAAAAATTATTAATTCTTGAGAATAATATTCCAAATTTTAGTTGTTATTTCTTGCGAATAATATTTGGTTACGAGATACTTTTTTACAATTTGATATAAAAAATTTCATGCCAAAATATCATTATTAACTTACTTATAAAATACCATTTGAATGAGAATAATTAGAGTTTTCGTGGAATTTCTTTCTTTGCTCGCACCGAACGAATGACATATATCATGTTCGTTGCATGTTCTGCATAGCAATCATCTAGGTGCAAACATTAAATGGAAAGGATTTACGCCATATTAGCGCTAGTTTACCATGTTGTTATTAATTAATTAGGCACGTCAAAATTGAAAAGTTAGTCCAATAGTCTCAGTAAATAAATCTAATAATTTGGTAGATGGGGTGGGTGGAAATAATTGGCGTTCGAGTTAATACTACATGAAATTGTAGAGATGCAATAAATTATTATTATTTATTTTGCTAAGAAGATGCAGTCAATTATTAACCATTTCAACAAAACCAAACTAAAATAACCATTAGTTAGTAATTCCATAAATATTTAAATGACTTAAACTTTATAGAGAGTATATTAATATTGGAATTTGCATTAATTTAAATATTGTGGTTGTTAGATGTATTAATAAGTGTGAATTTGAGTATAATGAAAAATAGGAGTTATAAATTTAGGTGATATAATTATATGAACTTAAAAAGTTATATATTAACATTATAAAATTTCTACGTAGTTAACTAAAAATAAATCATGTTAAGGGTGAATTTTATACCTTACAAAAAGGTGAATTTTAAATTAATAATTGTAGAAGTCAGCATCATATATATATATGACAATCTTTTACTGTTTCACAATATAAAAAATCTTTATGTTGTCCATGAATACATTATTCTCATGTTCTTTGCGTGTTCAGTTTAACAATAATCATAAAATCACATAGGTGAAAATATGTAGAGGAATTTGATATTTATAACATAGCATGTTAATCAGTAAGGTGCAAATGTAATGATCAGTATGTTGTCTCATTTTACCATAAAATGTTGGGAGTCATTTAGATGCTAATTTAGCAACTAAGAAATGTAATTAGACCTAAAATAAATTTATATATCCTATTGTATAACAGGTTTATATCGTCCTTTAGAGATTTTGAGCCTTGTATAAAATAATTTAGTTTATCTTTGACTCTTATAAATATGGTTAATGTTAACAATGTTAAGTACGTATTTCTACTGACTTAGTATCGAAATATCTTTTATTCTTTTGTAGAAATTCACCTCTCGTCCACAGCATCACAAATTCACATGCTGTAATGAAGAGAAGTACTTTCAGTCATATGCTTCAAATCTTGATAAGCAAAAAGACACACCTCATTCAAGTTAATCCCAAAATTTAGTGAAAATCCATAATCCAACCTTGAGCACAACAAAACTTATTTCGTTCTATTAGATATCAAAGGGACTAAAACAAACTTAAAAGTGTATGCATATAGATTAAAGCAAGTAAAAAAAATATGTGTAAAGACTAAAACAAACAAATAATAAGTCTAATAACTAAAAACATAAATATTGTGCAAATATACGAATTAAATAAATAATTAAACCTAAAATTAATAACTTATAGAATCTAAAATACTACTTCCAATATTTTATATAACAAACAAATTAGATCACTTTTTTTATCTTAATTATATGAAACATGTACGGCTTTCAAATGTATTAGTGTTAATTTTTTTTATACTTTTAATTTATTATAAATTTATTTTTTAAACATATTATAAAGTCTATTATTGAGGATTTTAACTCATTTTTCATCAAAGTATATATATTTATTGTACTATTAACAACATAAACCATTCTTATTGGTTAAAAAAATATTCTTTAAATTATAAGGAGTGTCATTAAATATAATTATCTCTTAAACTATTTAATTTTATAAATCTTTTTTTGGATAAAATTTAAATATGTGAAAATATTAGTTAAAATAAATTATTTTAACTATATTTTTTTGTTATTCTTTTAAATTAAGTGTTTATTTGTTATACACAGTAAAGTAACAGGATTGGGGCAGTAAAGTTGAGAGAAATAGGGCACGTGGAGGAAAAACAAGGGTCAAAATAGTGATTGAACTTGAAATTTTTAGCGGGGTTAACGGTTTTATGTCTGGCAGGTGGGTGCGGAATCCAGAAGAAGAACAACGGTTTTGCCTTTCATTCCCTAATAACATCTCATTCTCCACTCCGTTCTCTCTTTCTCCGGTCACCCGCCGGTGACAGAGAGACACAGAACGGTTCCACAGTTTTCTACTCATTTCATCACCTCATCTTATTCCCTTCATTTTTTGTCCGTCGTGTTACATAAATAATGCGGCAGAGAAAAACGGATTGTGTTGTTGCGACAATCTCAATCGTGCCTGTAAGGTAAATAATGCGCTAAGTGATGGTGAAGACCGGAGATACAGCGTCCATGGCAGACGTCAAAGAGGAGCAGGGAAACATGGCTCTGTCAAATCCTCTGGAAGAGAGAATCTTCGTTTCCATCAGAGTAAGACCTTTGAACGATAGAGAAAAAGCCAGGCACGATGTTCCCGATTGGGAATGCATTTCTGGCAACACCATCAGATACAAGAACAACGGCCATGCGGAACCGCGACCACTCTCAATGGATACCTACGCCTTTGGTAACAATTGTTAATTATATTCATGATCAATGTTTTCTCTCTTTAACGTATTTTTATGGATTTTTTAAATTTATATCACAATTCCTGTTTTATTCGAAACAGATAGGGTGTTTGGGGAAAGGTGCAATACAAAGCAGGTTTATGAACAAGGGATTAAGGAAGTTGCCCTTTCAGTAGTTAGGGGTATTAACTGTGAGTAATCTTCTTTTTCTATAATTCCTTATTCCTGATTGTGTAATATGTATATTTCTGTGTTGGCTTTGAGGGGTTTCTCTTTCTCATTGGTGAAACTGAAACATAATCTCAGCTAGCATTTTTGCTTACGGGCAAACAAGCAGTGGAAAGACACACACCATGTCTGGCATTACTGAATATGCTGTGAGGGATATCTATGAATATATAGAGAAGGTACAAGACAATTCAAATCCTGGTTTCACCTTACAGTGAAATGGATGATGATGTTCTTTGATTGTGGTCAAACGTTGACATTTTGTTGTTGCTTTCAGCACAAAGACAGAGAATTTGTTGTCAAGTTCTCTGCCATGGAGATCTATAATGAAGCTGTCAGAGACCTTCTCAATGCAGGTGCTACTTCACTAAGAATTCTAGATGATCCAGAGGTAAATTTAGTGACATAATTTCCCTGTTCTGTTAAAGAATTTCTTTCTTAGTTGTTTTGAATGGTTGAGCATATGTGCACCTCAAACAGAAAGGGGCTGTTGTTGAGAAACTCACAGAAAAGACACTGACAGAGAGGAGACAGTTGCAGCAACTACTTTCAATATGTGCAGGTATTGGGTGTTCTATTATAGTATTTTACTATTTTACAGCTTTATATGATTTCAAGCCATATCTGCAAAATTAGATTATTTTGGATCTGACATTAGTCCTTTCGATTCTATATCCAAACTTAGCTCTAATGTTATTGTCGTGTGCAGAAAGTTTGCCCTTAATTGCACATTATTATGCATTAGAAGCGCACAAGGCTTTTTATGCTTTCCTGTTGTATTTAGATCTTGATTTGAAATTTTGTTGTTTGTGTATCTTGCAGCTGAAAGGACAACGGAAGAGACGGCCATGAATGAAACTAGCTCTAGATCTCACCAAATTCTTAGATTGGTATTTATTTTATCATTAAATTACTTAGTAATTGAGATAATTCTTCTCATTTTATTTCCAAATTTTCTCAAAATGATGATTCCTGCAGACGGTTGAAAGTAATCCTTGTGATTATGCAGACACCGCAAGATCCGGAGCTCTCTTCGCCAGTGTGGTATGATCTTTTCTGCTTTTTATCCTATGCAGGAGTGTTTCTGCGTGTATTAATTGACTAGTACATGAAATGAACAAGAGTTGGTTTCGTTGTACAGAATTTTGTTGATCTAGCAGGAAGTGAGCGTGCTTCTCAAACAATGTCAGCAGGCTCAAGATTGAGAGAAGGTAGCCACATAAATCGCAGTTTACTGAGCCTTGGAACTGTAATTCGGAAACTAAGGTAGAATTCCATCCCATGTACTAAGTTAAATTTTGGATGATTATGGGTTTAAGTTACATCACAAACACTATAATGACAGTTATCATTTTTTTATCTCTTTTTGTATCACATTATATCACCTATCATAGATAGGTGAAAAATTATGTATGGACACCACCATGCTAATTGACTTGGAGAGAAAGGAGAAAAGTGTAAATATGATAAGTGATACAACCTGATTGGTAAAGAAAGATGGAGATAAATGACATGTATTAACGGAGTGTTTGTGTTGTTTAGATGTTCACATATAATTACCCTTAAATTTTATATCTAGTTGCCTCTTATTTAAGTTTGCTCACCCTGCAATGACAGGATATTGATGTAGTTCATTGAGAGTCTGAAACTGCTGCTTGAATGTTCTGCTTATGGGTGGGTGTAGTAGTTTTGGTAGATTAAGAAATCTGAAACAACAGGATTCGTTCATTGTTGCTGATATTATCTTTCTTGTATAACATTAATGTTTCTTAGGTAGGACATTTTTTTTGGTGACTTATTAGCTACGAACGATATTACAACTCACTAGTTTCTTCTTTGTTCCAAACAATGACCACTCGTAAATTGGGATCAAGAAGATTTGAAACCTCACGCACTAACTCGCTAAGTCACTACACAGCCATGCTTGCTGCATTCTCCGAAGAAAGGAATCCTAATATGCTAAAGACCAATTGAAACGAATTTGGGTTCTAGAAATTAAACTTTGACGGGGGTAGGTTTTGATACTTCAGGTTTTTCTCAATCGACCAGTGCCACATAAATATTTAAAAAAAACTTGTAATTATTTTCATAACAAGTAACAAAAAATGTCTTGACGTAAATTAATACTTTTCATACAACATGTTAATATATTTATATTAGTATAATTTATTTTTGAAAAATACATTTTTAAACATTCCTTAATTTTAATTCAGTCTCTGAAAAAACTATTCAACCCAATTTAGTTCCTAAAGTAAAAATAAAAAATCACAAAATATTTTTTCAAAATTAGAAAAATGGGTGGAGGTGAAGCTAAATTTAATCCAACCCATCACTTTAGCTCCCCAGAAATTTAGGGGTGGTCGATGATGTTTTGCTGACACTAGATACTCCATTTGAAGATCCTGATCCCAGTTTGTTTGGTAGTCATGCAAGTCCTATTTAAATTTGTATAGATATAAGAAATAAGAACTAGCAATTATAAAGAGACATTTTTGGGGAATTTAATCCAAGCGCGCTCCATGCTAGTCATCAATAAAAGTTCTCTTTTTTTAATTTTATTTTATAGTTCCTTCTATTTTCTTCTTCACTTCGTTACTTCATCAATTACATATACAGAATAAAACTCTAAATTCTAAACCACAATTATTGCATGCAGCAAGGGAAGAAATGAACACATACCTTACAGAGACTCTAAGCTTACTCGCATTCTGCAGAACTCTTTAGGTGGTAATGCCAGAACAGCGATCATTTGTACCATTAGCCCTGCAAGGAGCCAGAGTGAGCAATCAAGAAATACTCTGCTTTTTGCTGGTTGCGCAAAACAGGTGACTACTAATGCTCGGGTCAATCTAGTAATGTCGGACAAGGTTTTGGTAAAGCAACTACAAAATGAATTGGCTAGATTGGAGAATGAGTTGAGGAGCTTCACCCCAAATACCATGTTACTTAAGGAGAGAGAACTTCAGATTCAACAGGTGAGGGCAGACTCAATAAATTGGGTTCTTTTGTTTTAATTTATGACAAATGCTTTTAAATAGTACTCTTGGTTAAAGAAGTGATCATTTCTTTCATTCATTGCCAAAAGCCATTTAACAAGCACAGATAAAATATTTACAAAATGGGAATATAGAAAGGAGACAAATTTGGTGTAGTGCATTTTATTTTTGATCATTTTTATTCAGCTTGTCCTTTTCTCTCTGTCTAATTCGAAAACATGCAGATGGAAAAAGAGATCAAAGAATTGACTCGGCAACGTGATCTCTTTCAATCTCGTGCTGAAAATATGGTCCAACCTGCTGGGAAAGATCGGCTTTTAAGAGTAGACAAAGATTCGGCCTCGGAATCTTCAGGTGCTGTTGCTAAGAATCTTCTTTGCAGGACAGACAGCGCATCTGAGAGTCTTGACAGAACAACAACCAGTTTACAGCACACTGAGAATTCTGAAGACAACTTTCTCTTGGATGGCAATTCTCCCACGTTTGCTGGGCCTGACCCATGTCATGGTTGGGAGGAGATGACAAGCAGCAGAGAATCTGAAGAAAACTGCAAGGAAGTTCCATACTTTGAAATAAAAGAAGTCGAGACAGAACACAAAACAGATGTTAATAATACGCCTCCCATTCCTGTTTTTGAAGAAACTGGAGGAAATACACCCATGATACAAGTTGTGAATGTAATTGCTAAATCATCCTCAAGAAATGAGCTTAGAGAGTTGAGTCTTGTTGCCGTAGATAATAGTCAAAATGCTCTGGAGGGAAAAACCGATGAGAGCCTACAAAATACCAAAGATCTTATTGTGGACATCTCTAAGAAATCCGATGGGTCCTCTGAATCCGAATCACATATCTCGAATGCCATGTCTCCTCCTCAAATAGATAAGGAAACTTCAATACTTCCTCAGATCACTAGTAATTTGGAGCAGAATGAGTCACCTCAGTTTAATAAGTTGGACCAGGAATCCACCTCACCTCCTCAGTGCGATGTGCAAGAGCTTAAAACTACGTTACCTCCTCAACTTGATAAGCCATATTCTGCTAGTTTGGTTTCCTTTGAGGACAAGCTACCTGAATCGAATTTACAAGCTACAAAAAGAAACTCTTCCAGAAAATATTCTCCAATTCACTATAGGGATGCTTCAGTTGAGCATAAAACTACGTTACATCCTCAACTTGATAAGCCGGATTCTACTAGTTTGGTTTGCTTTGAGGACAAGCTACCTGAATCGAAGTTACAAGCTCCAAAAAGAAACTCTTCCAAAAAATATATTCACTATAGGGATGCTTCAGTTGAAGATGTAGAATCCCTTTGGGATTCTGATGTGGAGGATACTGCCAGCGTCCTCAATTTTGTTGGAAAAATGAATGAAAGGGCTAAGCAAAAGCCATTCAACAAGGACATGGATGATATTATGGTATGCACCAGACCCACTTACCAACACATACTCGGATGCTGTCTATCTTTCTTGCGCTATTCCTCATTATTCATAATTTTACTTATTTATCAGGTACGTGCAAGGACATCTGGAATCAATAAACGTGTGAGCAAAGTAAAAGGGGTCAGTTTCCATGGAGGTCCGAGGACGTTGACGCCTTATAATTTTGAGAGGCAGCAGAGAGATACAATCCAACTTTGGGATGCATGTAATATACCGTTGGTACACAGATCCTATTTTTTCCTTCTCATCAAAGGTGAACTTGCGGATTCTGTGTACTTTGATGTAGAGCTCAGGCGTTTGTCCTTCCTTAAGGACACTTTTTTTAGCGCAACAAACATTGCAGGACATGGTTCGGATGTCACACCTAATTCAAGGTAAAATCTTCTTGTTTCATGAATAGAGTTTCAACATGCAATTCACATTTACATTTGCAAACATGATCATCAATCATGTTATATTGATTAATTTTCACACATTTTTCATTGAACAGCTTGATGTCACTGAATCGTGAGAGGAAAATGCTAAGCAAGCAAGTGCATAAGAAGTTCTCGATGAAGGAAAGAGAGGAACTTTACGTGAAGTGGGGTATTGATTTGAAGTCAAAACACAGAAGTGTGCAGTTGGCGTGGCGGTTATGGACGAATACAAAAGACTTGAACCACGTAAGGGAAAGTGCAGCACTTGTTGCGAAGCTGGTTGGTTTTATAAACTCGGGTGAGGCCCCAAAGAAAATATTTGGGTTTGGCTTCTTAGTCCGTCGTAAGTAAAGACCGATACTTGGAAGGACACAGACATTTCATTTTCGCAGTTACACACTCACTCACTCACTTCTAATTCAGGTCGCTTCAATTAGTGTTTCGATCTTCTCCCACTTTTTACTTATGGATTGTCAGTATCTCTGTATTGAAAATAAATGTAAGATAACACTGACAGTGATTAATTTAAAGTGGGTTAATTATGTTTTTAGTATTATTATAAATTTCACTTTTATCTTTTAATAAATTTTTAAGTTTTAAATATATTTTTAATTCTTATAATTTAGTATTATATTATTTTTTGTTTTTGAAAAAAAAAAATAATCCTTAAAAATTATATTTATTTTAATTTTCATTCTTAAAATATTTTAAATAATATTTTTTATTATTTAAATCATTATCTCGAGTATTTTAAAAAAACATAATTTGTTACGAAAAACAAAAATAATATTTTAAATTATAAGGATTAAAAGTATATTAATTTTTTTATTTTTACTTTTTAGTTCTTTTTTCTGTTATCAATTTTGATATCTACTCTTATGTAAAAAAATTATTTAAAGACTAAAAAAAATTCTTAAAAAGTTTAAGAGTAAAAAACATAATTAATCCATTAAAAGTAAATGCTTTATATCTCAATTCATCCTCATTTGTTCGGCGTGAATAAGATTATTGGGTTTTTTTTTCTACGGATTTCTTTCTTTCTTCTTTTTTAACAACTTAATAACTTTGGATGCAGGCTGTTTTTTGCTATCTAAGAAAAACCACAGTAGTAGGGGGGAAACAGAAAATAAAAGAAAGACAATTTGTGCGAAGAAATCCAGATATGATATCTCGCTCCACCGTGAGAAACTGAATTATCACAACAAATATATAGAATAATTTATACAAAAGAGAGACGGGAACGGAAGGAAGAAATATGTAAAATGAGATAAGTGATATAATGGAAAGAGGTAAAAAAGAAGAAAAAAAAGTGTTGTATAAATTGTTATACTTTGTGTAGTTATATAAATTATTGTTTAATTTATTGTATAAATATTGAATTATTCTTAAGCCTTTTATAAAATCTTCGGTTTCATTATATGATTTTCATTTTAACATTCGTTTTTTATATATTGACATTTTTACTTTTCAACAAAACATTAAAATTTTATTTTAATTTCCCTCCAAATAAATGTTATTGTCTTTGAATATTTAATTATATATTTATAAAAATTAAGAAAGAGAGTAAGAATAGGTTAATAAGATTGATCGCTGATCATAGATTGAAATAGACAATAAATTAAATAAAACCACTAAATGATATTAAAATTTGAAAACCTAAGAGAGTGTTACTAGAAATGTTGCATTGCTGCTAGGAGAGTGAGATTCATGACTATGAGATGAAAGTATTTAAATGAAAGAAAGTGGAGAGATCCGACTGAGAGGTTGAGAAAGTAAATAACCTTAGACCTTTATATATACAAGAGGATAGAGGGATTTTTGTTGATGCAAATGAAAAATAATGAAAGGAAAAAATATATATTTAAATATACTAAATAATAAAATTATTGTTTATTTTGATTATTTTAAATTTTTATAAATTTATCATTTATCTTATAAAATATACATCTCATGCTAGAAAAATCAAATATCTCACGCGAATATTTTTTTAATACAGTTAAATTGAATTATTGATTGCTGATAAGATAAAATTTAATAATTAATATTGCTTTAGAGGTACTTTCCTATTTTCAAATTTCATTTTAACAACATAAGTGATAAAAGTTAATACTATTAAAGATGAGAGAAACATGAGCAGATGACTGTCAAAAAATAAATTCTGATTTTGATTTAAGTATAAATAACATTAAATTAGGAGTTATGCTTTCATTTAAACAATTAAACCTGAACATAGAAAAAGAAATACGCTATTTATGTCAAGCCATTAATTTTAACCTCGGTCATGTAGGTCAAGCCACGAAACCCACTAAATATATTAATATGACCCACTGATATAACAACCCTACTTATTGTGTTCACAATTAAAATGGGTTGATTGATCCATGAATTGATGTCGTACATTGATTTCAATGTTGGCTAACCTACACACCCATTTATGAAAGAAGCATAGAACCAACTCCCTGTCTTGGGTGGGTGAACCCTGCAGCTCCGTTCGTTTATATTTTGAACCACCAAATGCAAGAGAGCGTGATTGTTTCACAATAATTTATCTATATTTTCCTAGACACCTACTATAAAATAGAATAACATGGACATCTATATTATTTTATATTTTGATATCTTAACAGTGAGAAAAATATATATGAGATCATATAAAAAGAAAGAGACAAAGAAAAATAAAGAGTAACAAATAAATATTTATAACAATAATTTACTTTCAACCCACTTTAACACAAGAAAAAGTTGATTCCTGGTAAGTGTTATGCACACGTCATTTGTATACTGAAATCACAATTTTTATCTAATTTTTTCTTTTTTTTATTGTTTCTTTTGTGTTAAAAGAACAAAACTTAGTTTCTTATGAGTTTTTATCCAGAATATACTAAAGTTAATGATTTTATAATAATTTTGGTTTTATTTTGTATACACATGTAGAGGTATGGAAGAAGATGGAAGAACCGAAATGTCGCCTTCAACGTGACATCCTTGCTTAGTGCATCAAGATCGCTCAGCCCAAGACGCCCACTTAGCGCAAGGAGCCAACCTGGAGGCTAACTATAGAGTGCATATGGCAGCTTAGCACACATGTGACGCTTAGCCCGCATATGGCAGCTTAGCACACATGGATCTAGCAGTCGAGCCCACGATCACTTATGTTTGTTTGGATTTTGCATGTGCGCTTAGCTCACACATGTAGGCTTAGCGCACAGTGGTAGTGGTGGTGGTTAATGTCATTAAGTGGGAAGATATTTGCAAAAAGTGATTTTTATATATAAAAAGCAACATTCATTCAAAAAGGATATACTTCACAGCAAAGCAAGGTAAAAAGGAGAGGAACTCCATTACCGGCCGGTGTAAGGAAAATTCATTTTTCGGAGCTTTGACCGATCCGTTTCACTCTATTTTGTTTCTATTAAATCTCCTATAATTTACTCCACTTATCTGTAAGCCCCTTATGACAATAAGAGGCTAAAACTTCATTGTATTTGGTGCTCTGTAATCCAAAACTCTTTATGATGTAATGATTCTGAACAATCTTTTAATATAATGTTGTTATTATTGTTTATGTCCGTGCTGATTCACATATTTATGGTTTAATCATCCATCTTTGTGTACTGTTTTAGGATATAAATATTGGAAAATGTTTCTATGCTAAAAATTTGGAAAGAACATCTAAAGTGAGTTATATCTAGGGATAGAGCGGTCTTTTTTAGCCTGTTCATACGTATATGCTCTTAATGCAAATCATTTAGTAATCAATCGCCTGTGGATTGAGATCTATATTAGGTGATTTAGGTTATTTAACTCGAGTGATTTTGATTAGAATAAAATAGAATATGCGAGTAATAATCATATTAATATTTAAAAAGAAATATCAATAAAAGATTACATCAAGAAAACTTCTGGTAGCAGAGCCCCCAAAACGTTTCCCACTAATCACCAACCACACATTCTAAGCGTTGTTAATTCTTAATTTATTTCTGTTAATACTGATTCTTATGTACAAAACTTTTTTTCATTCATTAATTGCTTAATAATTAGATATACATATAACTCTGAGTACAAGGATAGTCCACATGGAATTTGATACTTGGTGTTACCATTTTATATTACCTGTTGAACTTGTTATACTTGTCAAGGAGCCAATAACTCCCTAATTCGTACTAAACTGAAGTGAGTTGAGAAATATAATCCACTCTATTTAAGCGTGGGTTGAGAGGTTAACATATAAAAAAACACAAAATAATAGGTTGGGCATGTTGATTTGTTAGAAAAATATATTAAAAATATTAATTTTTTAACTATAACATTTTATTTTTAGATAGAGATATATATTTTATCTTTCTTGATTATAAACAAGTATATTGACATGTTTTAAACATTGATGGTTAGATTGAATGGATTAAATAGATTAATTTATCTTGCCTTCAATCTGTCTAGTTAGCAACATAAGCTGATGAATTGAGTGACCTAATTTTGTCTCTCATTTTTGTGAGGTAGACAAATTCAACCCTTTTTAACAATTGTAGTTTTATAATATATATGGGTATCCTTTTATTATTTTTATAAAATATTCTTTGTAACTATTTTTTTTCCAAATAATTTGCTATATTACAAAAGATGTGAAAACAGTGTTAACAAAAATAGTCCCCCAACTTTATTATGTTATGAATATAGGAAATACAAGACAATTTATTTGTTCTTATATATAAAATTCAAATTTAAAATTATATTTTTTTATAAGACTCAATATATAATGTTTATTATATTAATTATTTTTATATTATAAAGATTCCTTATTAAAAGAAGAAAGATACTCTATTGATAAATTATTAGAAGAGAGAAGTATTAATGACAATAATAGTTTTAAAAAAATTTATAAATTTAAGACAAATTTAATACTATCAATTAAATTAAACATTTTTTTTTAATTTTAATGAATTAGGTAAAAAAAATTATCAATAAGAATTGAACACAATATGCACATACCTTACTTAACCAACTAAATCTTAATAATAAATTAAATAATTAAATCTTATATATAATAACAAAGTAAAATAAGGAGTACATGTTATACTAAAAGAAGAGATGTGGTCCAAACATTATTCAATGCAAACATACATTGGCTCATTAAATTATAACGGCTGTACTGTAAATGCTATTTGATATATCTAAGTGAACGTGAGTTCTTGTTATATTTTTTCCTTATTTTGAGGAGAGGTTAACAAAGTCAATTCACAAACTTGTCACAAAAATTCACTCTCTTTTTTATGAAAAAAATATAGTATCCGAATTTTTTTATAAAATTTTCAACTGCATATTTTTTCACCATTTGAAAAACAGATTATGCATTAAATAGCAGAGAATAAATATAACCTAAAAAATGTTGAATGGTTAGGATTTGAAATGCAGGGGTCTTGCAGTTGATTTTAAACTGCATGTGATCATGTACTTTTTAATTACCTTACAGAAAGAAAGAGTAGCAGCAGGAATAAATTATGTTACATATACCTTTTCGCGTACTCTGAATGGATTGTTTTTTCTTCTTATAAAGGGTACTTTTTATGGATTGACGCACTTGATTTGCTGGATTTAATCTTTGACAAAGTGGAGTTGATCATTTCTCCTTAAATCAATCAAAATGGATAATGTAATATATGCATTCTCTTTCTTCTCCTTAATATTCTCTATAAGGAGATACTTTTATCTTTACTCTCCTTCCTTTTGTTTATACACTGCCCCAAATTAGAGCATTATAAATCTTTTTGCTAACCCTGCATAATAATGGTAAAGTTCAAACGGAACACGGATTCTTCATGGGCATCTTTTAACCTAAATATTTCCATGAAGTTCATATTTTGAAGAGGGCGTAAGGCTGTTATATTGTGAACCGAGCATGATTATATGCAACCAATCAGAATTATTAAAAGGGAAACCATTAAAAATCACTATTTTATAATACATTGGTAAATTAAAGAGATAAAAAAATAAAATTAATAAAGAAATTATGAAAATAATTTATTTGAGTCACTACACATCATTTCTATATTTATTAATTCAATAAGATATATCAAAATTTAAAATTTTAAAATTGAATTTAAATTAAGGTTAGGAAAATTTAAATATTTATATTTGAGAACAATAAATTAATGAGAACTAGTGTATGAATTTTGAAAATAAATTCAAATGTGATCGACTAAGTTCAAGTTTAATAGTAATATGTAAAAGTTAAAACTTTTAATTTTAATCTATATTTAAGTTGAGATAAATTAAATTCAAGCAATAGTAACATTTATCAATGATAAGAAAAATTAGTAGAAATATTTTTTTATGAATAAAATAAATAACAGAGTAAAAGTCACGTATTTTAATAAAAAAATCTAAAATTAATTTCATTTAAAAATAAAACTTATAATATGAAAACCACATTCCTTCACGAACCGGAGTCATGGAAGCTAATCAAGTTATTACCACCCTCCATCTACCCTATACTATAAACATAGTCATTCATGATATTAAATTTTAATTCTTATCTTCACACGAAACCATATCTACTCCCCATTGTCATTCTTTATTTTTTTTGGCAGCAAACATTGTCATTCATAATATTAAATGTTAATTCATATATTCACGAAACCATCACAACTTATGTATATAATCCATCTGTTTCAAGAAAATGATTTTTTAAAATTGATAAACTAGTATATTTTAATTTATTATGTTTACATTTGCTTTATGATATTGTCCAGATACTTTATTAATTATTTTTTCCATAATGAAAATATTTGTGATGTCAATTTCCCTTCCCCCTTGAATAAGCAATAGGACCAATGAGGTTAAACTCAAGTGCAGAAAAACAGCTAACAAACAGTAACATGGTGACTGGTGAGGTAAGAGTAAGTTAGAGTGTGGACCACAAAGACCAGAACCAGACCTCAATCATGCCAAGATTCCAAAGCCACGAGACAATATTTTCCTCTCTCTCTCCATTTGGGGAATATGAATACCATAACATAACCTCTTGTTATTGCATTTGCGGGGAACACAGAAACGCTCCCCCTCTATTCTCCCAAGTACACACAAACAAACAAAACCAAATGCTGTCAATCCCAGAACGCTAAAATCCCTCTTTTAAGCTCTCACCACCACCAACGTTTTTCTTCTCCCAAATGGCAACAACGGTTATATTCTTCAGCTTAACCCTCGTCGCATTCTTCGCTACCCTAAACATAACCTTCGCCCACAACAACACTGCGTTAGAGATTCAAGCCTTAACCTCTTTCAAGCGCAACCTCCACGACCCTCTCGGTTCCTTGGACACTTGGGACCCATCCACGCCATCAGCACCCTGCGACTGGCGCGGCATTGTCTGCCACAACAACCGAGTCCACCAGCTCCGCTTACCGCGTCTCCAACTCGCCGGTCAACTCGCTCCGAATTCTCTTTCCAATCTTCTTCAACTCCGCAAACTCAGTCTCCACTCCAACAACCTCAACTCCTCCATCCCCCTTTCTCTCACGCGCTGCGTCTTTCTGCGCGCCGTTTACCTCCACAACAACAAACTCTCCGGCCACCTTCCTCCGCCGCTCCTAAACCTCACCAACCTCCAAATCCTTAACCTCGCCGGCAACCTCCTCACTGGAAAAGTCCCCGGCCACCTCTCCGCCTCCCTCCGTTTCCTCGACCTCTCCGACAACGCCTTCTCTGGCGACATTCCGGCGAACTTCAGCTCCAAATCCTCTCAGCTCCAGCTCATCAACCTCTCTTACAACAGCTTCACCGGAGGAATACCAGCCTCCATCGGAACGCTGCAATTTCTTCAGTACCTATGGTTAGACTCAAACCACATTCACGGAACCCTACCTTCTGCTCTCGCGAACTGTTCCTCTCTGGTGCACCTGACCGCAGAGGATAACGCTCTCACTGGACTTCTTCCTCCCACCCTCGGAACCATGCCGAAGCTTCATGTGCTTTCGCTTTCGCGGAACCAGCTTTCCGGTTCGGTCCCCGCGTCTGTGTTCTGCAACGCGCACCTACGAAGCGTGAAGCTCGGGTTTAATTCCCTCACGGGATTTTACACGCCGCAAAACGTGGAATGCGACAGCGTTTTGGAGGTTTTGGATGTGAAAGAGAATCGCATTGCTCACGCGCCGTTTCCCTCGTGGTTGACCCACGCGGCGACGACGTCGTTGAAGGCCCTCGATCTTTCTGGAAACTTCTTTACCGGTTCTCTGCCGGTGGACATTGGGAATCTTTCTGCGTTGGAAGAGTTGAGAGTGAAGAATAATTTGTTATCCGGTGGAGTTCCGCGTAGCATTGTGAGATGTAGGGGTTTAACGGTTCTTGATCTTGAGGGTAACCGGTTCTCTGGGTTAATTCCTGAGTTTCTTGGGGAACTGAGGAACCTGAAGGAGTTGTCTCTTGCCGGTAACAAATTTACCGGTTCGGTGCCTTCTAGTTATGGAACGCTTTCTGCGCTTGAGACGCTGAATTTAAGTGATAATAAGTTAACCGGTGTGGTGCCTAAGGAGATCATGCAATTGGGGAACGTGAGCGCTTTGAATTTGAGTAATAACAAATTTTCAGGTCAAGTTTGGGCCAATATTGGAGATATGACGGGTTTGCAGGTTCTTAATTTGAGTCAGTGTGGGTTTTCAGGTAGGGTTCCTAGTTCGTTGGGGAGTTTGATGAGACTAACGGTGTTGGATTTGAGCAAGCAGAACCTCTCGGGTGAGTTGCCCCTTGAGGTTTTCGGGTTACCGAGTCTTCAAGTTGTGGCGCTTCAAGAGAACCATTTGAGTGGTGATGTTCCTGAGGGTTTCAGCAGCATAGTTAGTCTGCGGTATCTTAATCTCAGTTCAAATGAATTTGTTGGTAACATTCCAATAACTTATGGGTTCCTTAGTTCCTTGACGGTTCTCTCTTTGTCTCACAATGGTGTTTCTGGTGAAATACCTCCTGAGATTGGTGGTTGTTCGCAACTTCAAGTTTTGCAGCTGCGGTCAAATTTTCTAGAGGGTAACATTCTGGGTGATATCTCTCGTCTCTCTCGTTTAAAGGAGCTTAATTTGGGGCACAATAGGTTGAAAGGTGATATCCCAGATGAAATATCAGAGTGTCCTTCTTTGAGTTCACTCTTGTTGGATAGTAATCACTTCACGGGTCATATACCAGGTTCATTGTCAAAATTGTCAAATTTGACGGTGTTGAACCTTTCTTCGAATCAATTGACAGGGAAAATTCCGGTTGAACTATCAAGCATTTCTGGTTTGGAGTATTTAAATGTGTCTAGTAATAACCTTGAGGGTGAGATTCCTCACATGCTAGGTGCTACATTCAATGACCCTTCTGTGTTTGCAATGAACCAAGGGTTATGCGGGAAGCCCTTGCACAGAGAATGTGCGAATGAAAAAAGGAGAAAGAGGAGAAGGCTGATAATCTTCATAGGCGTGGCCGTGGCCGGTTTATGCCTCCTGGCGCTGTGTTGTTGTGGTTATGTATACAGCCTCTTGAGGTGGCGCAAGAAGCTTCGTGAAAGGGTGACCGGTGAGAAGAAACGGAGCCCCACAACAAGTAGTGGAGGAGAGAGAGGCAGCAGAGGGAGTGGGGAAAACGGGGGACCAAAACTAGTGATGTTCAACAACAAGATCACGTTAGCGGAGACATTGGAGGCAACGAGAAACTTCGATGAAGAGAACGTGTTGAGCAGGGGAAGATACGGCCTCGTGTTCAAAGCTTCCTACCAGGACGGAATGGTTCTCTCTATTCGTCGTTTTGTTGATGGGTTCACAGATGAAGCCACCTTCCGCAAGGAAGCAGAATCACTAGGCAAAGTGAAGCATCGAAATTTAACAGTTCTACGTGGTTACTATGCAGGCCCACCCGATATGAGACTTCTTGTGTACGACTACATGCCCAACGGGAACTTAGGAACACTACTTCAAGAGGCGTCTCAGCAAGATGGCCATGTGTTGAATTGGCCAATGCGTCATCTTATCGCGCTAGGAATTGCTCGGGGTCTAGCTTTCTTGCATTCGATGCCAATAGTTCATGGTGACGTGAAGCCTCAAAATGTTCTCTTTGATGCAGATTTTGAGGCCCATTTGTCTGAATTTGGGTTGGAGCGGTTGACATTAACAGCACCAGCAGAAGCATCGTCGTCCTCCACCGCAGTTGGGTCTTTAGGGTATGTTTCACCGGAAGCTGCATCGAGTGGGATGGCCACAAAGGAGGGTGATGTGTATAGCTTTGGGATTGTGTTGTTGGAGATACTAACGGGGAAGAAGCCGGTGATGTTCACGGAGGATGAGGACATAGTGAAGTGGGTGAAGAAGCAGTTACAAAGGGGACAAATTTCGGAGTTGTTGGAGCCAGGGTTGCTTGAGCTTGACCCAGAGTCTTCGGAATGGGAAGAGTTTTTGTTGGGTGTGAAAGTTGGTCTCCTATGCACAGCGACGGATCCTCTTGATCGACCATCCATGTCTGACGTTGCTTTCATGCTCCAAGGTTGCCGGGTTGGACCAGAAATTCCATCTTCAGCTGATCCCACAACTCTACCTTCCCCTGCTTGATAACAAAAATATTTGACAAAGAAAATAATTATTCTAGCAAGTTTTTTTGTTGTTAATGTTCACTTTTAAATTTGTACAAAAAAAAAAGAAATTGTTTTGTAATTTCTACCGAATTGAATTAAATTATCATATTTTGTTGGAGTGGAGGGGTGTCCATGATGGAGCTTTTATTTTGTTGGCTCTATAATCTATTACTGCTGCGCCAAAAGAAGAATTCATGTGGCTTTGACCGAACGACGCCGTTTTCATGTGGTCAAATTAACGCTTACGAAAATGCTTGTGCGAGACAACGAACGACGAAATGATTCCCGCCAAAAGGAGGAGGTCCATGAATATGATGGCGCTCGCACAAAGCAATGTAGCCACGTGTCGAGTCAGGAACACCGCGGAAAGTTACCGTTATTATGACTTGGAGCTTGAAATGGATCAGACAAAAGCATTGAAAAAGGGGAATGGGACGTCTGAATTTGTCGCCTTTCACATTTTTTTTGTTCCTTTGATTCTAGGATTTTGTTTTATAATTATAGAAAAGGTAACCACAACAGGATTCCTAATAGGATTTATTTTTTGAATAGAAAACGAAGAGGGTTGGTGAATGAAAAGATTTTATAAATAAGGCAACAGCATAAGTGCAATGGTTTTATTTCTGAATTTTGATGTTTGCTTTGTTATATATTTCTCTAATGAAATAATGGCATAGAGGTCAGAACAGCTCATACAATCTCTTGGAATACTAAAAAAAAACTTATCTGTGAACTAAAATTTGTTTTTGAGCATTTGATTCGCGCAACCTCGGATACCACTGATTTAGAAGCAAGTCCTACATAATTGCGGATTCAAAAAAAAAATAGTGAGGACAAAAAACAATTTTTAATATTTTCACAAACAATATATTAAAAAGTATTATAAAATATATAATATCATGATAAAAAAATTTAAAATATTTAAGTATGTAGAAATTATAATGATTCTTTACACATTTTCATGCTTTGAAAATATTTTATGATTTTTTCATTATCAATATTAATTTAGCATGTGAAATATAACATTTTTCATTAAAATAATCAACACTAAAATACTATTAATCACGATTTCTTTATATAAAAAACACAATAAAAAAAAACATTTCTAAAATAATTATACCATGAAAGTTTTAAAAATATACATATTTTACTCACATCCTAAAACACGTAATTGGATTTCTTTGTTATCTTTATCTTAATAAAATTTCTCTGTTTTCTTCATTCTTCTCCATCCTTGAACAATCCACTAAAGTAAGAGAGATTGTTTATTTATGTGGTTTTAGGAAAATGAACAATTTATCCTTATATAAGTATTGTATTTGAAATTATATCTTTTTGAAATTTATTTAACCAATTTTTATTTATCTTATTTTTATTATCTTTATCCAATCTATTATATTATTATACTAATATCTTTTCAAAAAAATATAATAATGTAATATATTAAAACAATTTAATATATTTTTTCTTTTACTAAAAGATATATTCAGATCATTTTTATTTAAATAATTATTTAATTATTTTTAGGATGTTACATAAATCAATAGTGTTTGGTGTATTTTTTTTTTGTTACTATAACACTAATGAAAATTAGATTAAATAGTTTGAACTTCAGCATGTAATTTTTATATTGAATGTCTTTTGTTTATTTGGACTTTGGGTTAAAAAAAATTAATGAAAATAATATATAATTTTTTATGGGGATAATTTTTTATTTATTTACATTAACGAGTAAATAAAATTTGGTGAGAACAATTGTCCCCACAACAGATAAGGTGCATCCCCCAGTGGTCTCACGCCCACACCACCTAGTGCTTCAAGGTGGTTACTGGGACTGAATAGTTCATTTTCGAGCTTCACTCTTCATGGGCAATAGATTTTTTATTTTTTTTTGTCAAAAGAATCATTTGAACTAAAATATTTTGATGATTTGAGTTACACAGACCTAAATGAGACCCAATAATTTTACAAGTGTGCTAAACTGCTTCCTATATTATTATTTTGTTGAATAATGGCTACAATGAGACTAAAACTTAAGATATCAAGTAATTCAAGTGTCCCTCCTCTCCATTAAATCGATTTTATTAGATTTTTTTGTATTTTATTAACATGTTTGGATTCTCATCCTCACAACTTAATTGTGGATCACAAAAGCAACTTTAGTACATTTTGATCTAAAAATTTGATCAAACTTGAACCAGGGATGCCAATTTAATCACGCACTATGTTATGTACTTTTTTTATAAAAAAACTTGATAGTTCATTAAATAAGTATGCATTTTTTTTATATTCTGAATTATTAAATGTTGTAATCAGAGAAGTTACAGTTATAATTTATCTTTTGAAGTGCATCTCCGTTGAGAAGAAATCCAGAAAGAAACCACTAACTAATATTCAAGGTGAATCTCTCTTTGACGATGATAACTGCCAACTGGGGTCCATGGGTAAACCCCCAAACGGAGTACATTTTTAACTTCACCATGATTTTATATCTTGGTGAAAAATAGACTAGCAATAGTACAGTACATTCGATTTTGATGAAGGACGTGGCTGGGTTCTGGGTATTTTGAGCAGGAACTTGGACCCTAGTGCGTTGTCGCACCCTCACAAATTTTGAGATGCAATTATGTAT
Source organism: Glycine max (assembly GCF_000004515.6). Lineage (NCBI taxonomy): Eukaryota > Viridiplantae > Streptophyta > Magnoliopsida > Fabales > Fabaceae > Glycine > Glycine max. The sequence goes on along the minus strand of NC_038242.2, from coordinate 2,038,217 downwards.
TGGCACGAAAAATGTTATGTATGTCATGGGTCCCAACAATAAAAAGAATCCAATTACCAGGCACTGACAGTTGAATTGGAAAACACGGGAAGATGTTATAATGTTGTTTGTGTGATAAAATAAATACGTTGGTATAGGTTTGGATTGCATTGCATGGCCGAAGACAAAAGCCTGCATTAATGTATTCCTATGATATGAATTCTTTGAAGTTAGTTGTGAGATAGTCCCAACGTCTAATGGCCCACAACCAGGAATTTAATAGCTCATGAACTTCTGCACCTTGGCAGACTCAGCCACTCGGCGTATTTAGTGCAGTAAACGATGGGTCGTTTTCATTTTTCCCTTCAATGACAGTCCACGGGAGAGGAGAGAAAAGGGTGAAAAGTACAGTGAAAGCAGCTGCCTGTCATTGTTTTTTACATTTTTTTCTAATGAACTCACTCGAACTAGTGAGTTGTGCTGTCTGTGAGTAGACTAGGAGTATATAATAAATCCATTTACCCATCGGTTAAGACAAGTAAGTACTCAGTGTTGTTGGCTGCTTAAACTTGTGTAGATCTTTTCTCACCTGAAAGCATTGCCGCAGTACCAATCTTTTCTTGATTGGGACATTTTTCCATTGCAACCGGAGTTGGGGGGAAATGGTAAAAATTTGTAACTTATTAAGCAGTAAGTGACTGTGAGGGCCTCCAATAAATCAGAAGATATTTCTCGAGAAAAATACTGTTAGGAAGTAGATGTTCTACCATGGAAACCTGTCATAGGGGTAGTTATCATTCTAGTAGCGATTATTATTGTAGTGGGGGTGCGGTTATTGTAGTGGTTATTATAGTGGTTATTATAGTGGTTATTGTAATGGTTATTGTTGCGGTTATTGTAGTGGGAATGTAGACATGAAATTGTGTATAAAAGCTCTAAGAATCAATGAATAAGGCAGAAAGAGAAAAATTTAGAAAATTAGTTTGTAAGGAGGTCTTGGTCCTCGAAACCAAGTAGTGTAGTTTTCTTCCCCTCCCCTCTGCTCCTAACAATTGGTCCGACCTGCCACTCTTCAATGGCGGACATCGAACTTTCCATCGCCTGTGTTGATCGTCTCAAGGCCGTCATGGCCAAACTTGCTGCAATTCAAACTTCCATTGCTGCAGACCAAACTTCCATTGCTGCAGACCAAACTTCCATTACTTCCAAACTTGATACCATTATTCGGATATTGAATACCATGGTACCTAAACAACGCTCTCCATCTTCTGCCTCAGCGAAGTCACCACCCATGCCGCCTCTGCTTCCCAAGACAAACAACCCAACTTCTTCCTCTGCTAAGCCACCACCAACAGCAGAAACCACGCCGCCTCCACCAACAGCAGAAACCACGTTGCCTCCCCTTCCCATGACAACTTCCCACCTTCCCGTTAACAAGCACCACGCACTCTCCTTCAAATCCCTCCCGATCGTCAGTCATCGGTCCCACACAAAGTCTTCTAGTCGTGGCATCCTTCCCTCTGACACCCACTTCTCCCTTTCTGTTGTGTGTGTTGCCACGGTCAGGGACACAAATCTCAACCACCCCTTCCTCCTCCTCATCTTCGTCATTCTCGTCGCTGCCAAAGGGCTCTGTCTCCACAATTATCTTCAGGCACTAATTCTTACACCCGTTTTCATTTGGGATCCAGGTTCTGTTTTCTACACCCAACACCTTGAGGACAAGGTCTTTTTTATGGGCTAGGGAATGTTAGGAAGTAGATGCTCTGCCATGAAAACCTGTCATAGGGGTAGTTATAATTCTAGTAGCAGTTATTGTAGTGGGGGTGCGGTTATTGTAGTGGTTATTATAGCGGTTATTGTAGTGGAAATGTAGACATGAAATTGTGTATAAAAGCTCTAAGAATCAATGAATAAGGCAGAAAGAGAAGAATTTAGAAAATTAGTTTGTAAGGAGGTGTTGGTCCTCGAAACCAAATAGTGTAGTTTTCTTCCCCTCCCCTCTGCTCCTAACAAATACTCGCACAAATTACAATAATAAAGCCTTCACAACAAAGATATATAATATCGTATGAGCAACAAGCTTTAAATAGAACAATTTCCAGTAAAGAAATTTCTCCTACAAATCTTTTTTTTTGTTGTTGTTGTTGAAATTGCTATTACAGATATTTTGAAAATTCCACTTGACTGAAACAATACATCTAGACAGGATTGGCACAAAATTAAGACCTAACCTATGCAGAGGTTAGCCCTTTGAGGAAGAGATTCATTGTCTGGATCAGGTGTAAGAAACCTTCCACAAGCATAAAAAACAGCTGAATGGAAGGCAGTTGGATTGTCAAGAACGCAAAGTGCCCACCCTGCAACAAGTAACTATTTTTTAGTTCTAATAATATTATAAAATAACTTCATATTAGGGGAAATGGGAAAAGATATACCTGAGGAACCCTGATGATTTCGCATGGAACCTTCATATGCTTGCGAGCTTCTTGGGCACCTTGATAATTCATCCAGTCTTGGAAACCATATATGAAAGTGGTGGGCACCTTCCACTCAGAGGCACCGCAACACCAAAGTGATGGATGATAAAACATTGCACACAAAATCAAGAATAGTAGTGCATGAAGACCAGTAAAGGAGGAATCCGATTTTTTTAAATTGAGAGGCAAAGTTTAACAAGACTTCGACTAAAGCCCACATATGGCATTAACCATAGAATTTAGGATATTTACCTAAAATCTGTAAAGCAAAGAAAGTTTAAGTTTACCTAAAATTTCCTCATGGTCTCTTTATGAACAAATTTTTTAGGTATGTTTCTAGTATATATTTTTTTTGGCTGAATGCTAGTTTTACATTCCAAGTATGCCTCTTTCCTACACTACAGGCTTCGATGTTCATTGGTTAGAAATAAACCACACTACAAATCCAAGGTCACCAAGCATATATTGATACAAGGTGCAACAGTTATCTTGATAATGTCAATAAAAAAAATCTGTTTTTTACTCCTTCCTTTACTCTTTTCTCCCCTTTGATCCTCTCAAGAAGCATATATGGTTTGCTTGATGATACAGGATAGGATATATACAAATCATCAGATGCAGTTTTGACATTGCCAGCAGCGAGCTACTTTTTCGTTTGTAAACAAAGTCTATCGTATTGTTTTTATCTAACAGTTTCAAATTATATCAAGATTAGTATTTGACTACACGAAAACAATAATAATTAAGCTACTAGGCAAGAGGTGAGGGGCTTAGGTATTTTTTATGAGGTTATAGGTCCAGAAGTCTACCATCTTTTGTATAAATTTTTTTACTAAGAAAGCAATCAGTAAAACAGGAATTTCAAAACATTTTTCAAACAGGAGTCCCACCCATACTTGGACCAAACTGACTTCAAGATGACTCGGCAGTGTTTTTTAACCAAAAACATGTTCAAGAAACAGTGTAATGTATATGCTGATTTTGTATCATAAATAGAAATTATTCTAATTATGCATGTGATTGTTGAACTCGGATTCCAGAAGACACGACATTTGAAATCTGAATACATTTTTTTAGGATAACAACTAATCAGTTGAAGACAAATTGAAATTCAGCAATAGGAAGAGAATGATCACCAAACTGAGAAGAAGGGGCATCCTAGCAAATGCTCCAAATGAAAAAATATATTTTAAGCACAGCTCTCCAGTAGCTTTGGCGGCCAATGTGTGGTAAACATCGTCTTTAATAAACAGAAGACTAAAATTAGAATGTACTTACATTTATCCCATATATCAATCAGCAATGCTGATTCCTCTTCAGTCAGTATTTCCCCAGTTGAATGTGTACCAAACCTAGTACTTGTATACTTGGGGACAATGTTGGGACCCCAAGGACCTAAACCCCTGCCACATAATATATATATAAGAAAAATATTAAACAAAAACAATTTAATAAAATCAAATGTTCAACATAACAACAACTAATGGTATGTTTGGTACTACAATTTGATAAAAAAAAATTATTGTACAGATTTTGAATGAGAAACTGTCATTCCATTTAATTTGATTGGGATGCCCTGAATCTGATATGTCTTATGATTCTGTTGCAATGCTTTATTCAATGGAATGTGCATTCTCATGCTTGTTGACAAAAAACAGCATATGCCTCATTCCATAGAACTATGAATCGTCATTCCTTCCCAAAGAGTTGGGATTGGTGATTCTATACTTCATGGAATGAGATTTAATTTCTTTTTTCTTACACATCCTCATTTATTTTCAAGAACGACAATTATAACCCTTTATTAAAGTTATTTTTTATAAAATCTCATTTTATTTTTAACCTAACTTTCATGTAGTAAATTAATTTTAAATATTAATGTAAAGTATTTAAAGAATAAAAGTTATGTAAATATGTGAAAAATAAAATATATGACAACGTTGCAGGAATGCTATAGTGATCCAAAGTTTTATCAAGAAAATGTCATAAAAAGTTAATGAAGTATTTTATCCAAAACATGTGTATATACTCGATCATTTTTCTACAAACAAGCATTTTCTCTATTTTCTGGCAACATCATTTTTTATTTAAAAAAAATGAATTTGAACATTATACATTAGCATAGTTAATCCTGATTCCTTTTTTTCTATTAAGTGTATTTATGCCATTTGGATATTCAATCCTGCATTTTTTTCCATGTACAACAATTCAATATGGCTAGGAAAGTTATTTCATTTCAAAAACAAACAAATTTCATATAGGGAATGATCGTTCCATTTTAGAATCAACCCCTCATCACCACAACCTACCATCCATCCATCTCATATATTGTTTGAATGGTATCAATAGCAAATGATTTGCAATATACAGAACTGATCATCCAACAATAAATAGATCATATGAATGCAAGTCAATATGCTAGTCTACTTCAGTGACAGCAAAATTACTATTACTAAAGATATTAAAGGAAGTAAGTCAGACAATATTAATCTGAACATATACGATAACAGAAATGGGACAGAGCAGTTTTACCTGACAAGTTTCTGAGGTGTGAAATTTGATTCCCGTAGATGGTTCAAAACTGTTCCCTTCCATGTTGTTGAAAACCTTGTAATCCACTCAGACTTTGCATCTGATTCTGATGAAAATCCAGCAGATCCAACCAGAATCAAGTGTTGTACATGCTGAGGGTGCTATATTAAAATGATCAAAATAGACATCAGAACGATTAATAGAAGAAAATAAATAAGTCACAGTACGTAGCATTTTAGTGCAATGTGGGAAGAGATTCACCTTGAGCGCATATTTGGCAGCAACATAACCACCAAAAGAATGTCCAAGTAGTATAAAATTGCTCAAGTTTTTGGCTTTTCTCCATTCATCAAAAGAATCAATGAACCATGCCTGTGCTTTTGCATGTGAAATCAGGTCTGCTTGATCCACCCCATCCATGTTGATCAACAGCAATGACTATAAAACGAGAGGCAAGCGCATCAAAAATGTGAAAAAAGAAACCCTGGGAAGCAGCATAACCATCAATCATGACAAGCATTTGGAGAATCGGGTTTACTGTCAAATGTGACGGTGTTAATAAACCATCACACTTTGGATGAACGGAACCATCTCACTTTGGAGCCAGGAGGATCAGAGCCAATGTTAACATGCTCTTGAACATAACCAGTCCTGCCAAACCCAAACAACAATTCATAACCATCACAAATTAATAGCCAATAGCAGATAACTTTTCCAGACTATGAACTATGATGTGATTTCATGAGATTTAACAATGAGGTTTCAACTTTAATATATAGATTATCTTAGGCAAAATTAGTTTAATTAATTAATTAAAGATTAAATGAGAGCTGAGTCCCTAACTAAAAAATTAGTTTATTAAATTATAATTGTTTGATATAATTAATGGTTAAAGTAGCTAAAAAATATAAAATAATAGAAATAGTATATTTTAAAAAAAATAAAAAAATAAAATAAATATTTTAAGAAAATAAAATAAAATATAAAAAATTAGAAACACAAAACTATTGAAAATTCAAAAAATATTAAAAATTATTTTATAAAAACTTATTTAATGAATGTAAAATATTTTTTTAACTAATAAAAAAATTAAAAACCAACTAAAATAACTTATCAAAATCATAAAGTCATAATTGTGATAATTTTATTATATTTATTTTATACCTTTTTAGTTTTGTGTGTCATCTTTATTGATGAATATTTTCACACTTATAAAGTAATTTTATTCCATTCTATTTTAATATTTTTACATTTTAATTATCAATTTTCAATTGCTTAAATTAAATTTCTCAACTCAAAATTTCACTCAATAGTTAAAATAATATATAGCAGGGATGAAAAATATAATTAATTTGTATAAATCATTAAAATGAAAAGGTATATAAAATATTTAAATAATTGTATGTATTTATTATTTAATGTATAAGAATTTTGTTTTAATTACATTTGTGTCTTTTTTGTTTTTTTGCCTTTGAATCGTAATGGCTGCCCCTAACCCACGTGACCTTGTAGGCTTTTGGGCCATGGCCCATATTGTAATAGTTGGCCATTTAACCCACTTCCTCCTCTCTTACTCCTTCCGTTTCCGTCCGCCTCACCACCGTAGCAGCATCGCCGGCGTCCTCTCCGTCTAACCCGACAAAAAAAAAACAATTTTAAAAATTTCCCAAACCGACCATCTCCGCAAAAAAACACGTGACGATCGTTGCGATGAGCCTGAGCACGTGACATTCCCATTGTTCCGCTTAAATTTCATGACTTTTTGAGTTCAAGTTCGTGGGTCTGCTGTTCGTTGATTTCGTGGCTTGTTAGTGCAATTTCAAGCACGACTTGCAGCTTTTAATTGAATTGAAGTTCTGGACACTTGCTGCTTTGGTTCTTCCAATCCCCAACTGTCCAACCAACCAGGTAGCTTCGGCTTTTTTTTTTTCCTTTTGACAATTGCAAATTCATGTTTTGAGAACTGTTCTTTGTTTGCGGTCTCATGGGTTTCCATGAGGTGATGATTGAAGCTTTTCTGTTCTCTGTTTGGTGTGGTTATTGAAGGATTAAAATCTATATCAATAAAAAAAAAATGATGTCATACTGATGCTTTATTTTTCATATTCCAATTGTTTTCATTTCAAACTCATTTTGGATTCATTTTAGCTCTAGGAATAAGAAAGACTAATTGATTTTAGAATTTAGAGTTATTATATCAGTGTGCCCATTGTCATCTTATTATTGTTTTGCTGTTTTTATTTTGCTCAAAGAGTTGAATGTAATCTTCTGCTCAAACACCAATAGATGATGCATCGACTCAAAGTTCATCTCCCATAAAGAATAGTAGGGAAAAATTGATCCAGCTTTTGTTGATTATATCTATTTTGAACTTGTTAATTTGTGCTTTAAATGTCAATTTATTGTTTATTTGTAATTTGTACTAGGGAAATATAATTTTTGAAAGTGAAATGTTTTGAATTTATGTGGTTCAACCAATTCCAGTTTATTCAATTGAAAGAGCAAAGAACGAAGGAAGAGGCGAGTATATGAATTCTATCAAGTCCCAATTTAGAACAGTCTAAAACAAATAGTTGAGTGACAGCCAAGGAAGTTAAAAAAATTGACTTGAGAGTCAATATAGGTGAGCTTGGAAGCCTATTTTGTCAGTTCAGTTGCAGGTGGAACATAAAGAAGAACAAAGAATGAGCAGAAGGCCACCACCTGATCCTGTGGCAGTGTTACGTGGCCATCGAGCTTCGGTCACAGACATTTCTTTTCATCCCTCTAAGCCAATATTATTCTCCGGGTATTCACTGCTAATGTTACTCTGATACACATTTTTCCCCTGGGTATTGTGGATTGGTATCCATCAAGCATTTCACTGGCTGCTAGTTTTTTTTTTTTTTTTATCAAGTATTTTTAACTCTAACTATAAAATTTGCATTCAATAGATGTTTCACAACTTGCCCTGGATATACCATGCCCATCAGGGCTACCATAGAGACTCCCTGATTTAGTTGGTTGCATGTACCATTAGTTACACTTAATATTGAGTCACTTGATGCTCTTGCTTGCAGTTCTGCTGATGGTGAAGTGCGGATTTGGGATACACTTCAGCATCGGACAGTGTCATCAGCATGGTGCTTAGTTCTACGTATTTTTGTTGCTCGTATTTGTGAAGAACATCGTTCATTTTAAGAAATTATGAATTACGATGCAAATTAATTTTATACTGCAGGTTACATAGTGCCGCACATGGTATTGTTGCTGTTGCTGGTAGTTCTTCCCTTGGAAACAATAAATTTGTCAGGTGCATCCTTTCTACCTGATCTTCCCTCTTTCTATTTTAGTATCTTAGCATAATTTTGCTTTATTGATATTCATTTTGGTTCTGTATGCATGTAGCCAGGGTAGGGATGGAACTGTAAAAGTTTGGGAACTTGGTGATGCTGGTTTGTCCAGGTACACACCTATATTTACTCCTTCTACTTCTATAAATGTCTCGTCCTTTTTTAGTTTTAAAAGGATAGCTTGTGTTTCTGTTATATAAGCTACACAGATGTTCTATATTATCATCTTACTTTCTGTTGATCTGCACCCCCAAACCCAGGATTCCAGTACTTACAATCAAGACAAATACTTACCACTTTTGCAAGTTTTCCATGGTGAAGAAGCATTCTGTTTGGTCAAAAGAAGGGAAAGCATCAGAAGATTCCTATAGATCAGAGCTAGGAGGAGTGCCTGATAGAGAAATTCTGGAGGATAGAAGAGAAGAGGCTTATACCAATCAAAGTTGTTCTGAAAGCTTTGGAGGTTTGTAAGTTCTAGTCTAAAATTGATGTTTAAGAAGTTCTTACAATGTTTGTACTTTATGTTATACAAGTGATATTGATAAAATCTCTTCGTATTAACAGAAAATATGTATAATGAAGGGCTACAATATGTGGCTTTGTCAGGGGAAAAGTCCTCTGAGGTAGGTGTACCTTTCTAATGTAAAAGTTATCTTTATCCTTTTAAATATATTTCATTGCCAAATTATGAACCCCTATGCTCATCAGTTCTATCATTTTTAAAGGTTGAAATTTGGGATCTCAAGTCAGCTGAAAAAGTTGTACAACTCCCTTCAAGCAATCCTAGTAACTCTTCAAGTCCTTGCAACAAAGGTAGAGATTTTTTTCTGGTCTATATTGAGATTCAACCTCTGCCATCAATTTTTGACATTCTCATTTCTCAGGTTATATGGTGCTATCAAGATGTTTACATTTTTTTATTAATGCACCTCTACATTCTCCTTTTTTTTAACATTTTATTGCGTATTTTTTTTTTGTAAAAATACCTTAACTGAATTAATACAACTGTTTCTTGTCAGGGATGTGCATGGCACTTCAATTATTTTTACCGTCTGAATCACAAGGATTTTTAAATGTCTTGGCTGGGTATAGTTTCAATCCTCTTCCCTCCCACCCTCCTTTCTCATACATGTGTTTGTGTGTTTTGAGCAAATCAAGTGAAAGGGGTGTCTCAAGTATGTATGGCATAGGGTTAGAACATAAAGTTTGTGACTCTTTTTTTTAAACGATCATGTGACCCAAGTAACTTCTAATATTGGCCATCCTCCTGAGATTGACTGGTCAATATTTGTTCCTTCAGGTCTCTTATAGAGTGTATATCAAGTGATCTTATTATGAAAAGTGAGACGCACCAATGTTGACCATTAAATATCACATTGATGACCAATATTACAAGTTACTTAGGGGTCACAATCACTATAATCTTTATGTTTTGTTGACAGTTCATGTTATAATCCAATGGTCAAGATTTTGTCCTCCAACTTGTAATTAAAAAACCCTCACTTGGAATGGTTCATACACTTGTTTTAGAATATTAAAAATGTATTTCATACTTCAAGTTACACTTCTGGTTTTGTGACTTGGTACTAGAGACAAATGACAGAGGAAAGTCGGAATCTATTACTATATGTCATCCGAAGAAGAAAAAGATTACTCAATATAGGCCCTCATAAACTCAGTTAATACCTCACTCTGTGTCATTTGTCCACTCTCTTCCCACTCTGCCCTTTTTTTATTTCTTCTGGGATAAACCTTTCACTTCCAGTTTTTTGGGATTTGGTTTGGAGTTTGAACCATTACTTAACTGGCCTTGAGTTTCCCCCACATTTACTCACAAAACTCTGGGCCTAGGTGGTTTCGAGGATTTGAAAGAATGGTGTGGTTCCTCCTCCTCTCTCTTTATGCATGGCCAAAGGTGCCCTGGGTTGTGTCTGCGGGAGTGCTGCGTGAATGCCATTCTTCCCTCCTTTCTCCTATGCAAAGACAAGCGTGTATGGTGTTTCTAGTAAGTAGAGAGTCATGGTTGACTAGAAAGGTGTGACCTAGTGGTACAAAACAACAAACTAGAGAAATGTCCTTCCAAGTGTTTCCCCTTCACAAAGGGTTTTCACAAACTGAGACACTGCTCTGTTTCTGTTTTCCAATACAACAATTCTGAATGCCTCCCCTTTTATTCCCATTCTCCCTTCCTACCATTCAAGCTCACCCATAAATCAATTTTCTTAACTGCTTTGCCCGTTTTCAACTCTTAACTACTTGGCTCTATTCCCTATTATTCTTCTCTTGTGGGTCCTATCACCAAGAGCAGTTGTCCAAGTTTCTCTTGGTTTTATCCAGCTAGAACAATGCAACCTAGGGTGTTACATGTTTCAGAGCAGGAGTCATCCTAGTTTCTCTTCAATATTAGGTGGTCCATCATTGCCTTTCTTTATCCTTTTATGGAGTTGAGTTTCTCTTCTCTTGGTGATCACTTCCTTTTTAAAATGGGCTGCAGTTTCTTTTCTTCTTTCTGACTGTCTGGATTCTGTCTTAAGTTTGTAGTGAAGGTAGCTGAGTTCTTGACTGAATTGAAGGTTTTATGATTCAGGGAGAGTTAGTTGGCTATTTTCTTTGGCAAGCTGGGCTGGTGTTCTTTGTCTTATGTTTTCGTGTTTGCTACTTGTAACAAAGCTTCAGCTTGAAGGAATGTTACAGAATATTAAGAATAACATATATCTAAATTAGCTTAATTTTTTTTACTTTATTTGTTTAGCATATTGTTAGTGGTCTTGAGCTTGTATATGTTATAGGGGGTACTTAACCTATTTTTAGTAATATAAATAGGAGGCCGAGGTTATAAGGTATTGACTACCATCTCATATCCTATATTCCAATGTAGATATGAGGATGGTTCCATGCTTTGGTGGGATGTACGGAATCCCGGAGTTCCAGTAACTTCTGTAAAATTCCATTCTGAGCCAGGTGTGGAATTTAGCTTCCTAAGAATTCTTTATTTTTTAATAAAATTTATGGTAGTCAATAACTGATCAGTTTTGTAGTTCTGAGCGTCTGTAATGATGGGTCTTGCAAAGGGGGTATCTCAGGAGCTGCAGATGACAAAATTGTAATGTACAGCTTGGATCATTCTTCGGTAACTTCCATTTATTTTTATTTTCTTCTTCCACTTAAACATCTTGCTCCTAAAAGTTGCTCTTTTATTGTTATGATTTTCAATCTTCATGTTGATAAGCAGCACAGTCCTAAGAATTATCGATACTGTTATGCTGCTACTAATTAATAGAATCTGTAGATCCTTCCTTGGGTTAGTATTTGATTTTCAGTTTCAGTTTATTTTCTGTTTGTATAATTCGCACTGTCTCTCTGGTTGCCTTTTATCCGTGGTACAACAATACCAAAACAACTGTGTTTTCTTCTCTCTTTCCCTTTCAGTTGCTAATATTTGCTTGTTAGATGGATTAAATTGATGTGCCGCTGAAAATATAATGAATTCGTTAATTTAAGATGTACATCTTTGTACCTCAATCCGAAGGACTCATGTAGTCAGAGTTATACAAACTGGCCAATGACTTCAGATATATAAGATAAAAGGGTGATTACTGGCTTCAACTTGGATGTTAAATCATTCATTTGATTAGAGTTTGTCTTCCTCGTAACATGCTAAATTTGTATGAATAAAAAAAAACGGGGATCAAGATATATTCAGTACTTAAATTTAACTACCTAGTTAGTATTTACACGTCTTCCAAAAGTGATATATAAATATGGACTTGCTGTTGCACTCAATTGGTATGACTAACAACATAGTATCTATAAACAGGGTATGGGAACAGGAAATGACAGTTTGCATAATTGTATTGCATGATTATTTTCTATGGAATTTTTTATATGATGGCTTGCCAGTCTGCAGGTTAATGTTTTCTACACCCTTTTTCAGCTTCTTCTTTTTTTCTTACATTTAATCATGTTGATTAAAGGGTACATGTGTGGTCAAGAAAGAAATCAGTTTGGATCGACCGGGCATCTCAGGCACCTCAATTCGGCCTGATGGAAAAATTGCTGCAACTGCTGGCTGGGACCACAGGTTTTTAAATGTCCTCTGTGTTTATTAATTCAATATAGTATGGAAAAAAATAAACGTCAAAGTTCAAATTTAAATTGGGATTCAATTATGAAGTTATTGGTCAATTCGAGTCTTGTGGGTGGAAAAAACATGGTTGGAAGGAGAAAAATTTATTAAAGGTGATCAGTCAAGTTTTTCGACGGAGATTAATTATTGGCAAAGCCTATGTATATTCCGTACCAATAACATGTTTACCAAAAAAATAAAAGAAATTAGCATTCAATTTATGCAATAATATTTAAGTAGAAGAAAAATGTAAAGAACATAATGTAAGATGCGTTTACAAAGAAGTCTTGTGACGCATATTATGAGAGTAAATTAGGAGGGTTCTTATTTATATATATAAGAGGATTGATTATGATTGTTGCTTTGAAGTGAACCAGATCTGAATCCTAAAATTGATATTAATTCAACTCCGTTAAATAGAAATAGAAGGTCCCGGTAACAACTAACAAGTTTTTAGTATAAATGACAATGAGAGGTGCATTTTTTTTCTTCTACATCACTGGTATTTTTTATTGGAAGCAGTCGTGTCAGAACCCCGTTTTTTTTTATAAACCAAGTTCGAACATAAGATCTATTTCAAAGCCAACACCTTCATTTTGTTCATTGGTGGTAGAATTGCTGTTGTTTGATATCTGTTATGCCATTGGTAGGTTGAGGATATATAATTACCGCAAAGGAAATGCTTTAGCTATTTTAAAGTATCACCATGGCACAGTAAGTCACTGTTTTCTACATGAAAAACGAAATTTTTTATTGTGACAATTCGTAATTTAATTGACTTGTTTTTTTGTCTGACATGTTTATCTTGCAGTGCAATGCTGTAACTTATTCGTCTGATTGTAAGCTTATGGCCTCTGCATCGGAGGACACAACCGTGGGGCTATGGGAATTGTATCCTCCTCGAATATGATAATGAATTTGATGAAATTATTCAATGTCCACAGTTGTAGATTACACATTTTCCTTTCACATTTATCAGTTTCCTAAAACACCTATATTTTGTGAGACGTCATTATCGTTTCATTGATAAGGTTTGGAACATTTGTGTTAATCTTGTGCTCTAATAAGCGGTTAAAAATGTCAAATTATTGAAATTACTACTAACGAATAATCAAATTGTGGATGCCTATATCTTTTATCATATATGATATTATTGTTTATGATATTTTATTTTTAATGTTTATCTTTTATAATTTCCTCAATTATCTTTTATATCTATAAATAGTTTTTTTTGTAAAAAAACAAAACACATTATTATTATTTTCTCTAAATTCTTGTATTTTTTTCTCTATTTATCTACTTCTCTATACTTTCTACTTCAAGTTATATTATATTTAACACATTCAAGTTATATTATATTTAACACATTATAGGCATGAGTTCTTTTTCTCCCATGAACATATCTTCTTGTAGAAAATTTCATTCAAAATTATATTTTTCAAATTCACAAGATTCTTTTTCCTTCCTAATAATATCATTCATACTGAGTTTAATTTGGTTCATATATATGTATTGTTATATTGTTTACTATCAAGTGAAAATGTGTCAGAAATTAAAAATATAAAATAGAATAATAATATTTCTCACCTAAATTGAGAAAATAGTGTAAAATTGAAGGGAAAAAAATTCTTGAGTTTTTTTTATTATTTCTCGCTCGATGTTTCACACTCTCACCTCGTGAAGTTTAGGTGCAAAAGTGATTATTCCTCCTTTTTTTCAAATTTATATATTGTATTATGATCATTATTATCATTTGATCTTAAAAATTACTTTTTCCTCCAACATAAATTTATAATTGCAAATCACACATGCTTCTAAGACCGAAAGCGAGTCTGGTCGCTTCTCTTAACACATGATTCGAAGAAATGTTGCATATGTAAGCATGCACTAACCAAATGAAAGAAAAAGCGAAGATTACTATAGCTACCAGCCAGCTAGAAACCTGACATCATTTGCCAAATCAGAATTAGCACGGATGTTTTGAAATCCTCTGGATCACGCAAGGTCGCAAGCTTAATTCCCAAAATCGTTTGATGTAAACAATGGAGGATTATCCTTTTTCTAAAATCAGAGCATGTGTCCGAGTCTAGACAAATATTTAGAAATAGCAATCATCTCATTCACTATTCCGATTTTTTTTAATTTTAGATTAAAAATTAAAAATATAAAATAAATGTGCATGATAAATTAAAAATGGAATTTAAAGTTTAAAAAGATAAATAAAATAATAACGTGTAATTCTTTTTTTTAAAAAAAGTGTATTGTTTAACCATGTACTTTCGAAACAGTTTTTTATATTAAATTAATTTTTTACTCTTCTAATTTATTTTTTAATTTAATTTAATCATCTAATTTTTTAAATTAGTTTAATTCTTTAGTCTAAATGTTAAAAAATTATACTTTATAAGACATTTCAAAACCGTCACAAAATGTATCATTCTAAAGAAAAAGAATTAATTTTAAAAATTAAAGCACTAAACTGGAAAAAAAATAGAAAATCAAATTAAATTAATTTTAAAAATTAAATGATCAAATTGAAAAAATATTAAAAACTAAATTAAACCTAAATAATAATTGGAGAACTAAAAAATTAATTGAATACTTTTTTATATGCAAAAGAATATTAGTTATAATAACTCTCAAATCGTTGGATAAAGATTAAGTAGTTCGTCTAAAAAAAATTAAGCAGTTCATTCATACTTTACATAATAAATCTAACTTAAAATATATATAAAGTTTTATTTTCATTCTACAATACTAATTATTACAGGAGTCTTGATTTTTTCACATCCCTAAATATCACACTCTCAATCAATATTTCTTAATTTTTTTATATTTTCCTATCATATCACATTATTTGCCTTTCTTATCTCTATCTCTCAAGTTATATATTAGTTTTGGGTGTTAAAATAATTTTTTGTAAATATATAAATGCGTGAAAATAGTAGTAAATCCATATTCATATAATTGAGACAAGGCAACGGTACGAAACCAGAGGGATTTGAGGGTCACGGAAAAGGTTAAATTAGATAGAATACTGTGAATTAAATAATTCCAGTTACCATATTAATTATTATTATTATTATGAGATTC
Organism: Glycine max; assembly: GCF_000004515.6. Lineage (NCBI taxonomy): Eukaryota > Viridiplantae > Streptophyta > Magnoliopsida > Fabales > Fabaceae > Glycine > Glycine max. The sequence continues at coordinate 2,022,675 of NC_038242.2, read as the reverse complement.
AATTGTCAGTTAAAAAAATTTATGAGATTCAATTGAAATTTGAAACTGTATCTCTGGCATGTCACCCTGAAACATGCCGGGTAAAAAACAGATGCGTAGGACCAAATCTGAAAAGGATGTCAAATCAACTTGCCTGAAATGGTATTCTTTTTCTCGGATGTGACAGATCAAAAATAATACATTTTAAAACGGAAGGCATCTATCTTCTGCTTAACTTGAAGTTGTTGGCCAATGAACTTGAACGACAATAATAACCTTATAATTAAATTTTCATTGATTTGGTCCCAACAACATTTAACAGAAAATAATTAATTACTATTATTTTATTTTCATACTTAAACATTTATGTTAACAAATATCTTGACGGGGAGGCCAGATGTTAACCCGTATCATTAAAACATTGATTCTAATCAGTGTCCTTAGAATAAAATTCTTACTAATTAAAAAAAATATATTTATTGTGGAGTATATAGAAAAATGTAAAAAAAAATTATAAATAATATGATTTTATGTATTTTAATATAAAAAAATCTTTAATCAACTAATAATACTAATTAGTAATTCTCTTAAAGAAATAATAAAAGAGAAAAGTATTTTATTTAAATGCATAAAATACACTTTCGTAAAAAATTAAATATTCTTTTATATGATTTCCACTATAAAAAAAAATCTCTTTTAATTTGTTAACCATAGTAAAACCCTTGATATATATTATACAACTAGATGAGTGCGACTGATTCCATAAACATGTCACGATAACTTCTAAACAAAGGAATGCTCTGGCTACGTACTAGCTTAATTTCTTGGTTTAACGGTTAACACGCTTTACTGTAAAGACAAACTTGTCAGGCTGGTGCGTGCGTAAATTCAAATATAAGATGCTTAGACCAAATTGGGAAGAAGGTAGTGGGAAATGTGACCCTTTTACAGTATGGTTTTGCTAGCTAAGGCACCGAAGGATAGAGACCTAATTAAGCCAGCTTTTGTAATGGCAACGCACGCCACAAAACAAGAACGTGCATTTACTATATATGCCGTCAGAGTACAAGGGTGTCATCTCTGATTAATTTTCTTTCTGGACAACATTTATGGCCACAAATTGAAGATCGATGTGAAGGCCATCCAAAATGTTGGAATTATTCTCATTTAACAAATCCAGTTGATTAAGATTAAGACAGGACAACAAATTGTTTGAGCCCATATTTAATTGACCACTTTATCGTTTTCTAATTAGGTGTTGAAGTGGTTAATTGGATTTTTTTTTCTTTTGTACCCAAATCTCAAACTCAGATCTTCATGGTGTCTTTGTTAATCAGGATACATATATGTTTCTTTTGGGATGAAAATTGTAAGGTTATTTTAATGATAAAAGAAGAAAAAAAGGGAAAAATCTGTAAGTTTTTTTTTTAAAAAAAAAAATTAACAATCAACAGCTAATATTTACCGATAAAAAAATTCTTTTGGAATTAAGTTAATAATGTGTAACTAATTTTACAATATACTATTTTTGCGAAAATAATTTTATGAGTCATTTGGTTATTCCAATACTCAAGACTCAACAAAGATATAAATACCTTTTCTTCAAATAAAACTAAAATTAATGGAAGATCGGCATGATTCCAAACTTAAAACTTATCACATAAAAAATAACTGACAAAGTATAAAAGAATATTTTTGTCATCCTATAGATCTTGTTATCAATTAAATCAATCCTCATACTTTACATTTTCAAAATGTACATGGAATCATAAAGTACTTTTACATCTTTCGCTTTTTTTCTTTCCCTTTTAATATTACACCATTCTCAGGGCTAGACAGTTGGGAGAACTTTTGAAACAAGTTATCTCTCAAACAATCAAAGCATAAAAAATGAGCGCTGAACTGGGTTACCATACTTTTTCCTTAAAAAAATTTACATTGTGTAGATCAATATTCTGAATAAATAAATAAATATATAGCCATGTCAAGTGTGAAAGAACAAAGGTTAACTCTTTCTAGAATGATGAAGGTGAAGAGTTCCAAATCTTATTATATTTCTGAAGCAAAATTAAAATCATTGAAAAATAGGAGAGAAATTAATCACAATTAATTATTCACACTGTTATTCTGAGGAACTAGAACTACAGTTATTCCGGTTATCCCTTTGTTTTCTATTCTTACTCTTATTTCCATTTGCAATGACAATATTTTTTCACTGCATAAAAACATATGCTTTTAACTTAAATTCAGCACTTACTACCTTACACGTCTATCTTAGCGTATCAATTTGTTTATGAGTAAATTTCATATAAGCCATTAAAAATGTATGATTCAATATATGAATAATATGAAAATAAGAATAATATATTTTAGATTGTTTACAAAAAACACTACCCATAAACCCAATTTCAGATGGTGCAATTTTTTCACCTTACACTAGATCATAATTAGCAGGTAACCAAGTTTCGATAAAAACCTAAATGTTCAGAAAGCTTTTCATGAAAACTGTTGCACGATAGAATTTATCATTTTATTTTATGCAACTTTAATTATTTCTATATAAAAAAACTTAAGAATTAAGAATTTTAGAAGCGGGTCGAGAAAAGCAATTGCCGATTCGGGTATTAGCTTATGAATACCTGAGTAAATAGCGAATTAGACTAATCATGCATAAATGTATATTTAATCTAACAGCACGTAAACAAAAGAAATCATAGATCGATTAACTTTCAATGTAAGGCGATGAATAAATGATTTCGTACTAGTACATGCAGTTTCACCAAAAAGAAAAAGGTACATGCAGACCCAGAACACAAAAGAAAAGTAAAATCGTCTACCAAATCATTTATTCTCACACCAATAACTGGAATAGCAGCATTAATTTTTTTGGCCTGACATTGATGAACAATAAAGTGGATAAATATTCTTTGTTTTGTTTCTGAGAAGAAAACAAAGTGATCAAGACCGGGTCACCGACGAAAAAGTACATTTGAAGTGAGAAAGGAAGGAAGAAAAGGCATGTAAGAATATGAATATGATTGAAGAATGTAGATTGTCTCTCGTCAGATGTAATGAGAAAGAAAGAAAACGTTGAATTCTTAACTCTGTCTGTCTGTCTGTCCTGCACGTGTAAAAAAAAATATGGTTCTGGCATACGCGCGGCATTGGGTGATGCTACGCTTATTTTTTAAATTTTATCCTAAAAATCATATATCATTCTTAGATTGGTTTTATAATTTGGCTGTTAATTTAAATATTTAGAATACACACGTATTATACCAGATTATTATAATTTATTTAAGAAATTAGGTTTTATTTTTATGTGACTTTAAAATAAATTATATTAGTATAACTTATGTATTATTATGTAATGTCATATAACCTGCATAGTTATATCTTTTAAATTCAAGTGTAAAAAAATTTCAATTGTTCTTTTATTATATATGGTGACAATTCGAGTTAAAGATAATTTTATGAGCATGATAAACTTAGGAATTATGTTAGCTTTTTCAATAAAATTATAACTTAAAGGTTTTTTTATTATGATAAATTAAAATAAAATTAAGTTGTCCTGTCATATTAATTTTTATATGGAAATATACTTATTATTCTTTCAAATTTCAAATTTATTTATTTAAAACAATATTACTTTTCTAATAATAATTTTCCCGTGCATCACACAACAATATGCATTAGTTTCTATTAGAGGAATGAACATGATTTAGTTATATAAAAAAAATATATTGCTTAAAAAATTGAGGCCAGAACATAAATTATTCTGATTTATGAATTGATTTAATAATACTTCGACCATAAGAGGAGACAAACAGGTGCCGCTACAGCGGATGAATTCATTAGAATCTTGTTCACCATTTAAAGTTTCATTTGACACTCAAACATACGTTGAACACAATTAAGACAAGGTAACTCCCTATTAAATAGAATCTCAATTTAAACAATGAATGGGTCGAGAAAAAAATTCAGTCTCAACAAACTTACTGTACGTGAATGCGTGGCTTTTGAAATTTAACAAAGTAATTTTTGTGAAGAAACTGCATAACATTCTCATGCTTCCATAGTCGCACAAAAATTAGTATTGTGAGCCAATCCTATGTATATATGTATGACATATCAAAAATTAAATATAAACATTCTATGCTCACGATTTAATATTATTATTTAAAAAGTAGCATGACTTTTAAATATTATCAATTTTAATAAATATATATGTAAATAATTAGTCTAGCAAAAATATTTATTATCAATTTTATGTATAAATATATATGATGCACTATTAAAATAAAAATAAATAAATATCAACTAAAAAATATATTTATTATTATTTTATTTTCTTTTATATAATAGATTCCAAGGGAGGGGGCCAAAGCCCATTCTTATCCCTCTTGAATCTGTCCACACACACATAATTTTAAAATGGAAGACCATTGTGGATTTTTAAAAAATATGAATATTAAATATCTTTATTTTAAAATAGAATGATTAAATTGTGGAGTTTAAAAGATAACACATAATTTTTACTAAATTTAAAATCAATTAAGTCAATATTTTTAATTAAACATATTATATTTGAATATTTTTTTCAAATTTAAAATCAATTAATCACTAATTTTAATTTAATAAATTAACTTTTAATACATTAATTGTTACCAAATTTAAAATAAATTAAAAAAAATAATTATAATTAAATAAATTTTCTCCTAATACATATTAATTTCCACTAATTTAATTTAATAACTCAGATTTTTTAGTTAACAAGGCATATTAAAATAAAAATACTTATTCAGAGTTTGACTTTCAGCTCGACGCGTCTATCCAAAAAAACAACCTTCCAATCAGCTTATGCATGCAAGCTGCACTGCAGCTATCTCTATCTGTCTTTTCATGAACCTTTTGTCCAAGAGTTAGAAATTCAACTTTTGCATTTTCTTTACCATTAAGAAAATCGTTGTAACAACAAGTAACAAAAATATGTGAATATTTTATGGGCAAATACTCATTTTTTATTTGAATATATACGGTGTTGATAAATTTATTCTTGAAAGATTGAAATTTTAATTTTAATTTTCGAAAGTGAAAAAAATACGACAAATTCATTCATCTATTAATTTTCGTTCGCTGTCACTAATGAAAGAGTTCGCTGTCACTAATGAAAGAGTATACTTGACACATTTATGAACGAATTTGTCAGTATTTTACGTATCTAGAGACGAAAATGATCATTTATTTAAAATATAATTTAATCTTTACATTTTCTTTTTAAATTGTTATAAGCATAACATTATAACACACACTTAAAAAGTAGTAAAAAAAACATAATTTAGAAGAAACATAATAATAAGCATAATATTGATGAATAAGTATAATCTTTCAATGGTTTTGAAATTTCTATTATGACAACATTAAGTAATAATAAAATTAAGTTGAGTCTCATTTTTTTGTAATGATGAACTTAATTACTGAATATTTTTGTTTGAGTTTCATATTTTGGATAAGGTACTATCATATTAAAAATTTTAGAGTAATATACATAGACAAATTATGTTTATTAATCAATATTGTACTTATTATTATGTTTGTTCTAACTTATGTTTACTTTTTTATAATATTATGTTTCTAACGATTAAAAAAGTGAGGATGATGAAGATTAAATTATGTTTTGGGTAAATAATTATTTTTCTCCTTGAATATATAGAGTGTTCACAAATTTATCCTTAAATGTGTGACATATACTCTTTCAGTAACAAACAAAAATTAATGCATGAATGAATTTATCATATATTTTTATTTTTGAAAACTAAAATTTAAATTTTTATTTTTTCAAAATAAATTTATCAACACGGAACAAAAATAACTATTTACCTATATTTTAACTTGGGGCTTGTCTGTTGGAGTATTCATATACATCAAGAGTATCTCACGCGTTCCCTTGCGTGTGGGAGAGTTTCTCTATTTTGTGACTGACCTGAGCAGTGTTTAAAGCCGGTAGAGCGACCCCATATTGCACTGCACCTTATCTCACCTCTCTTTGACTGTTCTCCACCCCAGGGTAATGCCCACACTAAGTTATTCCCAAACCACACCAATGTCGACCTCTTCACCACTCTTCCTCCTCCTAATTATTATTATTATTATTCCTATCCTCCACTTTCACGCGGCGGAAGCCGCCGCCAAGGGACAGTGGCAGCTCCTCCACAAAAACATCGGCATTGTCGCCATGCACATGCAGCTCCTCCACAACGACCGCGTCATCATCTTCGACCGCACCGACTTTGGACTCTCCAACCTAACCCTCCCCGACGGAAGGTGCCGCAACAACCCAAACGAAATGGTCGTCAAAACCGACTGCACCGCACACTCTGTCGAATACGACGTGGTAGCCAACACATTCCGCGCCCTCTTCGTCCAAACTAACGTCTGGTGCTCCTCCGCTTCAGCCTCTCCCGACGGAACACTAGTTCAGACCGGCGGATTCAACGACGGCGACCGCGCCGTCAGAACCTTCACCCCGTGCCGCACCTGCGACTGGAAAGAAATTGACGATGGACTCGCGGCACGGAGATGGTACGCCACCAATCACATCTTGCCAGATGGGCGACAAATAATTATCGGCGGAAGAAGACAATTCAACTACGAGTTTTACCCCAAGACACAAGCTAAGAACACTTACAGCTTACCTTTTCTGGTTCAAACCAACGACGCTAACGCTGAAAACAACCTCTACCCGTTTGTTTTTCTAAACGTGGATGGCAACCTTTTTATCTTCTCAAACAACCGCGCTATCTTATTCGATTACAATAAGAACAGTGTGGTGAGAACGTACCCTCAAATACCAGGTGGAGATCCACGGTGTTATCCTAGCACCGGTTCCGCGGTTTTGCTTCCTTTGAAGAATCTTCGAGCACCTAAAGTGGAGGCTGAGGTTTTAATCTGTGGTGGAGCCCCGAGAGGAGCTTACCAGAATGCTTTATCGGGTAAGTTTGTTCCAGCGTTGGAAACGTGCGCTCGGATTAAAATAACCGACCCGAACCCGAAATGGGATATGGAAACAATGCCCGGTGCTAGAGTCATGAGTGACATGGTTTTACTCCCGAACGGCGACGTTTTGATTGTTAATGGAGCAGCCGTAGGGACTGCGGGCTGGGAATTGGGCCGTAACCCGCTACTGAGTCCGTTTCTTTATAAACCAAATAATCGGGTCGGGTCGAGATTTGAGGTTCAAACATCGTCTGATATTCCGAGAATGTACCACTCCAGTGCCGTTTTGCTTCGTGACGGTCGCGTTCTGGTTGCTGGGAGCAACCCTCACATTTATTACAAATTTACGAATGTTTTGTTCCCAACGGAGTTACGGTTGGAAGCGTTTTCTCCTTGGTATCTTGAGCCTGGATTCTCTAGCGTGCGTCCCACAATAGTGTTTCCTGCGTCCCAAACAAAACTCAAGTACGGTCAGACGTTGAGGCTTCGGTTTGAGGTGATGAGCGCGACTTTGGTTGGGGATTCGGTGTCGGTTACGATGCTGTCGCCGCCATTTAACACGCACTCGTTCTCCATGAATCAGAGGATGCTGGTGCTGGAGCCACACGATTTGAGTAAGGTTGGGGAATCGACGTACGAGGTTGAAGTTACCGCGCCGGTTTCCGCTGTTCTTGCGCCACCGGGTTTCTATCTGCTGTTTCTGGTTCATCAAGAAATTCCAAGCCAGGGTATTTGGGTCCAGATGGTGTGAAACTGTCAATTTTCCTCGCTGCCTACTCTTCAACTTCATTCCATTTTTATTTTTTTTATGAAAGGCAAAGTATCTATAAAATAACAAAGGAGCTCTTCAACTTCCTTCCTATATGTTTTATTTTGTTCTTTTTATTCAGGGAGTGAACCGATGTAGGTGAGCATTTATTAACTGTAAGATATGGGAAGATCAAATTTAAATAAAGTGATTTCTGGCGGGGCATGTAAATAATGCCCTAGGGAGTTTGTAATTATTGTTTATGATACTATTTCTTTGCAATTCTTAACATTGGGTTTGGTTAGCAAATACTAGTACAAGATCCAACTTAGTGATGAAGGAATACATATAACTACATAAGTCACTGCAACAATTAAGTAAGACATAATATGTCAAAAAAAATAAATTAATCATATGACCTAGTACGTACATCATTAACACAAAATAAGACCCGACACAATAGTTTCAGCCATCCATAACAAACCTGTTTGTTTTTAAATTTGTAAAAAAAAGAATAATTTGAAATTGTTAAAACTTAGAAGAGATGAAGACGTGATTTTATATTAAAATAAATGTCACGATGAAAAAATTAATTCTACAAACGGGGATTTATCCGCTGTTTGTTTTAATTTAATTTTAAAAAAGCTATTTCTTCTCTCTTTTTCAAAGTTAAGATTAATTTAAGCATTCATTTAATTAATTATATTTAACAATTTAATTTAAATTTATCAAGATCGATTTTATCTGAAGACATTGTTTTCTATTTTGCTTACTCTAGATAAGTTGTTTCTTCTTTCGCAACAGGTATACGGGCACCATTTGAGCAATATTTTTGGTGGGTATTAATGAAGAGGTATTCGGCTAGTTCTAGCCAGCAAGGCAAAATTTCACACTCTACTACTCTAGCATGCATGTGTTGAGAAATTTAGTTAAGATGCATTAATGTAATTTAATTACATACAGTATATATTATCATTTTCATGTAACTAATTTATTAATTTATACTTAATAATAGTTTTTTTTTTAGCAAACTTATGATATTCTTTGTTCGAAAAAAAAAAAACTCTTCGAAGTTTTGAGATCCACTTAAGTAATTCATTTTTTTAACAAATATCCTTTCATATATTTTTTTAAAAAAAATATGCTCCGTATGAAATTAAATTCGTATACCTAAAAGTTAAAGTTTTATGGCATCCTTTTCGGAAACTAGTTCCCCTTTCAATTTAACTATATAGGTTAAAGTTTCTACTTATATCGATATTATCAAGATCTTCTAATTGACAAAAATAACTAAGGCATTTCCTTTTATTATTGTTATTTATTAATCCCCTTAGCTACGAGTCAACTATATACCAGTATTTTATTAAAATTTGTTAACTTTTCTTTGTACATTTTCTTAATTGGACTTGTCATATATCTAGGGAAAGATTTATATATGGTAAATAAATTCGTCTATTAATGATAGCTCCATGATGACATCGAGCTTTCAATTGGTATCCAATTCTTCTCATTTAATTGAGTAAATAATTCATTTCATTCTTCACATATTAATCTCTCCAAGTACTTCATTCGTTATTTTTTATTTGTCGTTTAAAGTTATTTTTGAAAAAACTAATGAATGTAATTAATTTTTTTGATTTCACTAAAATAGTTATAGAATTTCTTATTATTTTACTTTTTTCTTTTTATCCCACGATAAATACATATATAAATTAATTAAGATTAAGAGATAAGCAAGAATATATAATTAATAAATAAATAATTAATGTGATATTATTCTTTATGAATGATAGATAAACATAAACAAGTTTTTTTTCCCTAAAATGCAACGGTTAAAAATTAACAAGGAGAGTAATTTGAAAGTAAAAATAACTGGTTAAGTAGTTTTAGCCGGAAGTATTTTTTTTTAAAAAAAGTGACTCAATCAACAACACATACTAATTAAGTTTTTAGAGGATAACACAAATTTCATTTTTAAGAAACGCATTCTTGAAGGAGGTAAAAACAAGTTCAGTATGTCAGAGTCTCAAATTAGAGATTAGTTCTATAGTCAATCCAAGATGATCAAAGCTTGTAGAAATACTCTGATATCTCATCTAAATGTCAAACTTGTAAAGATACATTATCTACTGCTAGTTTTAAAAAATAATTAATAATAATAAATTTTTTCTTGAGACAAAAATCATGAGTGTTTAGAGTTAACTTAGTTTGAATTTGGGGAAAATGAAATATGAACCAACTGATTTGATTTGCTTCGGTTCAAATCTTGAATTTTGAGTATTTTTCTTTTTGCTTAACTCGACCATTCAAAATCAAGTTGAATTGGTTCGAACCATTAGATATTCAATAAAAAAAAATATTATTTTAAAAATAAAATAGCATAGTTTGTTTCAAAATTGACGGATAATATTGTCACGTAAGATTTGAAACAACATATTTCATGATAATTGATTTCTATCAACTAAATAATAACATAAATTATAAAAATAATAATTTAAGGCTGATTATGTAAGATACTTAGAAGGCAAACTGAAATGCAGTGGAAAAATACAAAATGGCACACAATAATAACTTAATAAGTAAAGCATTAATATATGAAGATTGCTAACCTACTCTCATGTTAGAGTATTTTAGTAACCTACATCAAATTATTTGGACCAAAAATTTAACTACTTCTTTTGTAATATTAAATTTATTTAGGAATAATATGATAATTTAATGTTTATATTTTTAAGACTCATTTATTTCTCTTTTCCGTTCATTTTTGGAGAGAAATAAATGTTTATATTTTAGGGATAATATGATAATCATAAATAATTTAATGTCTCTAAATAAATATTTTATTTAAAAAATAAATAAATATCAAAACTCATTTTGTTTTAAACATTTATTTTTATCATTATTTTAAAAGAAATTTGTTAAAAATATTAGTTTAAAAATAATAATTTTCAAACATGCTGTGTGAATTAGATAGTTAATTAGGTGAAGTGGTGAAGTGCACTGCCCAAGATTACAAGAGGACATGAAACTGAATACTGATTAACCAAGTTTTGATATTGGATTGGATCAATCGTCCGCTTTAACAAACAAGTTAGCCTATGGGTTGTGACTTTCACGGATCATACTGTTCCGTAATCTCAAGTCTGAAGTCTCAATTCAGATTCATAGGCTTTTGTTTTGAGCTCACGACTGTGGACTAGGGAAAACTATAAAATTTGAATTTCAACCGCTTTAAATTATTACCAATACAAGTTTACATTTCTATGAAGCAAAATAATAAAAATAAAACTCAAACAGTGAAGCTCAGTTGATAGTATTGGTTGAATTTGTGGAAAAAAAAAATTAGCTTCAATTTTTATAAAATACACTTTTAGAAAAAAATGATAAATCTTAAATGTAACTAAATTCTAAACCGAGTGATTGTAATTATTGTTAATAGAAATAATCATCATAATAATAAAATCTTATTAACAAACTATAGTAAAAATATGTTTTAATTAATTATTTTAGTATAGGTGGCGGAACTGTGTAGAGCATAGGGGGACCTTGGCCCCTAAGTTTTTGTAAATTTTAAATTTTTAGTATAGGTGAAATTTTAATACTAGGGTATTTTTGGATCTATTTTAATTTAGAAATAATAATATTTAATTGTTTTTATAAAAAATATATTTTTTTTTTTATATTTTTCATTATAAAGATAATGACATTTTTTAAATAACTATTATTGTGTTTCCCTTTTATGGTAAAGATAATGATATTTTGTTTCTATTGAAAAAAATGTTACTATTAAAATAATGATAGATGATTTTCAAACACGTAGAAATAATGTTTTGATAAATTATTGACGTGATTAATGTTTCTTGATATATAATTATTATATAAAAAATAAAAAATTAAAAGAAAACAACTAAAATTGAGGGAAAAAACCTTTCATAGTTATAGGAATATATTTTATGTTTGACTTTTCATACTTGATCCTTCCTTTTTACCAATTCTGGGTCCGCCCCTAGGATACTAAAACCAAAAGTTGTTGTTTTTATTTGTAGTATCTGAAATTTATAACAACAATATATTTTATTCAACCAATTGAATCCATTGATAACAATCAATAGTTGTTGAAGGTATAAAGATCAAATAACTAATTAAACCTAAGATTATTTATAAATCGGTGCTTCTTTCATATACATGGAGAGAGAGGGGGAGAGGGAGATTAAAGTGCTATGCGTGCATATTTGAGCCTTGTAATGCATGCATCGAATAAGGTTTCTAGTTTTACGAAGGCTTGTAATTCATTTCACCTTTAAGCAAGAAACCTAATACGTAATATTATTTTAGTCATGTTAACGCGTGTATCTAGAGCATTAATTTAGAAGTATTTTAATATATGAGTAAAGCTAGCTATATCATTCTACAATTTTTTTATTATAAATTTTTTAGTATTTTACGAAAGAAAAATTAAATGAAAGAAAGTAAATATACTTAATTTTTTATGGAAACTTAAAGAAAAATGCAATTAATATAGTAGTAAGTAGAATAATCAGTAGAAAGCTTTTATAAGAGGATTTACAAATATTTTTTTAGTATTTTTTAATAATTTAGTATTTCTTTTTATGTTTTTTATCATTGAAATTAAATTTATATCTTTAAAAATTGAGAATTCCACTAAATTTATTTTTATAGAAAATTACAGAAGTGACGATAAAGTTAATTGATTACTTTTTTATGATATTTTATTTTAAATAAATGCATAATTTAGAATCTTTTAAAAATTAAAATATCTTAACAAGCTTTAACATCAAATATTTGTTTCTTAAAGAAAAGGCCATGTATAAATACAGAGCATGCTAGTATATCATCAATTTTTGAATCTTTAAATTTGTTTCTTTAAACTTAGTAATCAACAATCATTCTTAGATAGAAAAACATTAAAAAATATTTAGTAATTTTTAAAAACTTATAGAATACAGTACTACGGTACTAGCTAACTAGGAAGATTCAAAATTTCCTTGAATGAAAAAAAATGTTGACAAATAAATTTTGGAATACTAATTAAGAAAATAAAAAGCAATAATATATCCAAATACATTATTCACAAAAATAATCTATAACAATTATAAGAGAATATTCTCTTTTCCTGTACACATTTCATTTGATCCTTTTGCCACTAATTTAATAACAAAATTATCACCTATTATTCTTGCATTGCAACTCCTAATATAACCAACTATCACTGTTTTAGGTTGTGAAATAAAACTGTTCTTGCATTGCGAATATATTTTCCTTAGTTCTTTTACTTAATTTTATTTCTTCATTTTGTCTTCACTTTTGCACCCTCTCGATTAGAAATAATTTTCCTACTAACTTATCCTTTATCCTTTGAATACTGAATTTGCCTGTTAGTTGTATCATTGTTTGCAACCAACTTGATCTTTAACTTAATTTGTAGACTCGAACATGCTTTGTATGTCATCTATATGTAAGAAATCATCCTATCCTTTCACTTGAGCAACTTGCTTCAATACTGGCATGTATTCTTCAACCTGCCTTTTCTATAACAAATGAATAGAAAAACTCTTTTTTTTTTTCATTTTTTAATGTCATAGGAATCAATTTTGTTTATCTTTTTGAATGGTTAACACATGCAATTTTATTTATCATGGTTCCATGCAGTTTCCATCTAATTATATTCAATTTTTTTTATGTTCATCTTTAAATTTATTTTTAATTTATCCTCACTATGAACATAAAAAGTATGATACAATTTCTTTTAATTGTTTATGTATGTGTTTTAATTTTTTATAATATTTTATGTGCATTTCATGTTTATCACAACTCCATAACTTCAAAAAAGGTTGTTTAAGCAAATTCATTACCAATCAAATTCAAAGGAAGTTATTGCATTTTGGGGTAATTTTGATTTTTAAGAAATTCATTTCTATTTTTTTAATCTTAATTATTTTTCTCTCAACCTTACATTTTTTTCTCTTATTTTTTATTTATATTTTATATTATTCTCTAAATCTTATTTTTCCCATTAATTCACCACAAAACCACCCGTAACTATGACATAATTAAACTGCTTGCATAATTCATTTCAAATATATTGTCAACCTTCTATTTATCTTTTGATATTTATATTATTATTTTTTGTATTAATTTATGAAAATTTTCTTTTTTTAACAAGTGATATAAAGTATGAATAATTTAAATACTCAACAATCAAGAAAAGAAATAACAAAAGAGAAACATAAAGGAAAAAAATACAAGAAATAAAAAGCGGGGAATGACCATCATGAAAAAAAAAAAACAAAGACAAGTTATAAAAAAACAGAAGCAATATAATATATCATTAACATGACAAATAACACTAGTACGATAAGATTGACATCTATTTGATAACTAACATGATAAAAAATTTGATACAAGTATCAAAACATTTAAAACAATATGAATTTTATTTATATTTTTGTTACTTTTAGATATTCATTTCAGGTATATTATATGTATGAGTGATTAATCATACATACTATTCTTTCTTAAGTAACACTTTGTATTTTTTTTCTTTAATTCAAATAATAATTTTTTATACAATTGATAAATAATTATTTGAATGGTTTATGTTTAAATTTAAAAAATAGTTAATTATAATTTTAGTAGATACAATTTTGTCACATCTTCATAGTTTGATGTTATAATTTTCTTTATTGAAAATTAAAAATAATCATAACACTGAAATGAAAATAATAGATGTAATGTAAAACAAAATAGAATAACACAAGTAACTAACAATTTCACAGGTTTTTCTAAATAATAAAAATCCAAATTTTTCTCAAAAAATAAAAGTTGATTCAATAACGTAACACTAACACCACCTTACCCATTTTATTCTACATCAACCCCTCTTCTAAATTACTTATCAAAACTGATTTTTAATTTTGTTACACCCCTAACACATCTTTCTTTATAATAAGTTAATAACTTTCAATTCAAATAAGTGTAGTATTTTTAAAATTAATCATGTATTATGTATTTGATAAAATTACTTTTAAAAGACTAACATATATTATATTATGAGTTGAAAGGACACACATAACACAAAATCAAATGAAATAACACAAAAGTGCTTCACAATTTCATGGTTTTTTTCTTAATAACAAAAACACAAGCCACATATACCGTTAATTTGACCAACCCCAAATAATTAACTAATGCATAATAAATGATCATTCACATAATTTTAAAACTCATTTTGGTTTTATATGTAAAATTGATAATTTTAAAAGTGAAACAAATTTACTTATAAAAAAAGTAAAACTGATTTTAAATATGTGTTAACTTATGCCAAGTAACCGTTTATTTTAAATAAAATTCTAAAATGAAAACAAATTTTTAAAATAAGATAAAAATGTATTTTTAATTTGATTTTCTTTAAAAAAAATTCACTTGAATAACAAAAGCATAAGAAATTAGACATAAAGAATTTAAAAAAAATGTAAAAATGACACAAGAGTTATATTCAACAATAAAATATAAAGGCTGAAAAATAATATAATTTTCAAAATAACTTTAAATTTTAATTTATTTAATATTAAAATTTTAAAATCAAAATTTGAACAAGAAATATTTTTAATTTTTTTAAAACAATACATCCAATGCACGGACACATTATTATGATAAAAAAAAACTAGGTAAATTTTCATAAAATTAAAAAGTATATGTTATTAGTTATTATTATTTTTTATTATAGCATTATCTGTTATATAATGCTGATACTAACAAAATATATATGAATTTTAATAAAAAATAATGCGATAGCAAAATAAAAAATGTAAACACAGATACGGGCGTGTTGGCGATAAGAATGATAATGCAAATGGTTGAGACACATAAAGAAGAAAAAGAATAGAGTGGTGCCTGGCAGTGTAACAGTATTTAAAGAGTACGAGAGCATGCAGCAACACTCACTGCACCTGATCAACTTCAACCAACACATTAATATTCTCCAATTATGACCACACTTGTTCTTCTTCTTCTTCTCCTCCTCTCCGTTACCGAAGCTTCCAATTCCAACGGCCAGTGGCAACTTCTCCAGAAAAGCATAGGCATAGTCGCCATGCACGTGCAGCTCCTCAACAATGACCGCCTCATCATCTACGACCGCACCGACTTCGGCTTCTCCAACCTAACCCTCCCCAACGGCACCTGCCGCCACGACCCCTCCGAAAAGGTCCTCAACCAAACAGACTGCACCGCACACTCCCTCGAATACGACGTCGCATCCGACACCTTCCGCCCCCTCTTCGTCCAAACCGACATCTGGTGCTCCTCCGGCACCACCGTCGCTAACGGCACACTCATCCAAACCGGCGGCTACAACGACGGCGAACGCAAAATAAGATCCTTCACTCCATGCGAAACGTGTGACTGGCAAGAAACGGATAATGCCCTTCTCGTTAAGCGCTGGTACTCCACCGATCATTATTTACCAGACGGACGTCAAATTATAATAGGAGGAAGAAGACAATTTAATTACGAGTTTTACCCGAAGATAAATTCAGCAGAGTACGATAAACCCTACGTGTTACCGTTTCTGTTTGAGACTTATGATAAGGGCGTGGAGAATAATCTCTATCCGTTTGTGTTTTTAAACGTGGACGGAAATCTTTTCATTTTCGCCAACAGCCGTGCGATTCTGTTTGATTACCAAAACGACATCGTTGTCAGAACATATCCGGAGATACCTGGGGGAGACCCTAGGAGTTATCCTAGTACCGGTTCCGCGGTTTTGCTTCCCTTGAGGAATTTGGAAGCGCCGAGTGTTGAGGCAGAGGTTTTGATCTGCGGTGGGGCCCCAAGGGGGGCTTTTCAGCTGGTGCCACAGGGGGTTTTCCTCCAAGCGTTGGATTCTTGCGCAAGGATTATGATTACAGATCCGAATGCCACGTGGACAGTGGAGAGCATGCCCATGGGGAGGGTGATGAGCGACATGGTGATGCTCCCCAACGGTGACATTTTGATCATAAACGGAGCTCAATTAGGAACGGCCGGGTGGGATAAGGCGATGGAACCGGTTCTTGAACCAGTTATTTACAAAACCAACGGTTGGGTTGGGTCCAGGTTTGTTTTGCAAAGCGCCTCGAGTATTCCTAGGATGTATCACTCGACGGCGATTTTGGTTCGTGATGGAAGGGTTCTCGTGGGTGGTAGCAACCCTCACGAGAAATACGATTTCTCTAACGTGTCTTACCCTACGGACCTGAGTTTGGAGGCGTTTTCTCCTTACTATTTGGACCCTCAGTTTTCACCCTTGCGTCCGATGATTGTAGAGCCTTGTTCTCATGCTAATGTCACATATGGTGAGAAATTTAAGATGGGTATTGAGGTCAATGGGACGCTTGTGCCCGAGTTGGTGTCGGTGACTATGTTGGCGCCGCCGTTTAACACGCACTCTTTTTCCATGAATCAGAGGTTGTTGGTGTTGTCGATTGGCCAAGTTAATGTTACCGGAAATTGGACTTGTGAATTTGAGGTGACTCCGCCCGGTTCGGCTGTCCTTGCACCTCCCACGTTTTATCTGTTATTTGTGGTTCATCAAGACATTCCCAGCGAAGGAATTTGGATCAAGATTCAATGATTTCTTTATCCTTCTTGTTGCCATTGAAAATAGCTGTGCATTTATAATTAAATTTATGATAATAATTTGTTTTGTGATATATTACTATTTTTAATTATTATTAATTCTTAAAAAAATCAAATTTTAATTAAAACTGAATATATATGTTAAGAGAGTGAAATTCATGGCATCACTGTAGGAGCTACATAGAGATATTTAAATGAAACGTGTAGTATTGATTTGAAATTATGAATTGTTATAAATAAATAAATTGTGTAACCTTTAGATAATAATGATTTTAAATTAGTGAAGGAAATAACATGCAAGAGCGAGAATGTGAAATTATCAATTTCAAAAATATTTAAATTGATTTCCAACAAAAAGATAAGCTGAAAATGTAACGAAATTTAAAGGGGATAACATTTAAATTTTTTAAAGTTTTAAGAAGGGAGAGGTTGAATTAAGATATAAGGTTATTCTCCAATCAAAATTTTAACTCTCTACTTTAATTGATAATTTGTCATTAATATGAATTACTCAAAAAAATAATTCAAAGTAAACTTCTTTAAAGCAAAAGATAAATGACAATAAATAAAAGAAGTTTAAGGAAAGAGAAAATGAAAACTCAATTTTTATACTGATTCGGGCAACTTAAGAGACCCTCGGTCCCTTAATCAATCTCTTTGAATAAGAAGAGAAAGAAGAAGAATTTTCTCTTTTAAGAGAAAGATATAACAATTGAAGATTACTCAAGATTATTTATTGAATTTGCAAGTGCTTGATCAAGGAATATTTTAGAGGATAAGACAATTTAGATTTTGAGAAGATGAGACTGTTGGGAGTTATTTTTTGAAAATTCCTTACCGTTAATCGATTACCAAAATAATGTAATTAATCACTAGTTATTATTCTGAAGAGTCGTGACTCTTCAGACTTAAATTTTGAATTTTAAGTTCTGGTAATCGATTACACACAAGCTGTAAACGATTACCTAAGAGTAAATATCATATTTTTATAATTTAAAAAAACTTTGATTAAACTTGAGAATACTGTTTAAGACTCTAAGGACTAACTTCATCATTTATTTTGAATTTCTGAGTTCTTGACTTTGATTAAATCTGGGAAGCACTTATTTTGTGACATCATCAAAACTTCATATTAAGTATGCTTCTACACTTTAGATATTTACATGTTGATTAAAAAATTTCAACGGGTAAACTTAAGAGATTTTTAACTTATCTAAAGTAAAACTCGAGTTAAATAATAAGCGCATTGTACTTGACCGATAATTTATTTTACATATAATTTAAAACAATTAGATATAGCCTTATAGGCACCAATTAAGTGTAATGGAACTGTCTACCTTTTTTTTTCGGGTAAGATAGACAATCCCAAATTTTAATAATTAAAATAATTAAATTGATATAGTTTATAAAAATTTATTATTTATATATTTGAGTAGTTATTCTGGAGAGTGAGACTCCCATTTTTATCACTCTCTCAATCAACTCACTTTTTTGTGTATATAGACAACAAAAGTATATATTTTTTTGAAGAAGACAAACTTAACTCATCTCATTGATAATTACATGGGAAATACAAGATGGTATAGAACTAAACAAAGTGAGACTAACATATTCAATGGAGTCCCTTGCTAACTCATGAGCCACCATATCGACTTGTTACCTCATAAACTTAACCTTAAAGTTGAACTGTGAAGGAAGTAATGTTTTACACTCAGACACAATCGAACCCACCTCAGATACATTTACAACATCAGCAAGTACTATGTTAACAACAATTTTACAGTCCATTTCAATTGTAATAGATGGCAAACCTTGTTAACCTGAGCATTGAATTGCATGAACGCCCAATGCTTCACCTCGTGTAATCTTGAGACCAACAACAGTAAACAAAGTCTTGGTAGCCACAAAAATGCCTCTATGATCTCTAGCACACATCCCCCAACTAGTAATGTTATCCTGGCTCCAAGAACGCAACATCAACATTGAATTCATACATTCCAACCTTTGACTTTGTCCACTTGACCACCTTATGATTCTGACCCTAAAGTGGCTCAATCATCCTTTTAGCTTGCTTCCAATCCGAAAGAATATGCATTGCTCTTTCAACAATCTGGACAAAGTCACATTCTAGATCCTATCAGTATTTTGAGTTTCTGACATACCAAGTGCTCCACATAATATTTAAACCTAAAACTTTGAACAAGTTATCATAACCCTCTATCACTATGACAACCCTAGTAGGTTTTACTCACTTTTTAATATTATTTTTTCCCTCATTACACAATAACTAATATTCATGCATTATTTATGAAAATCAAATTTGATTTTAATATTTTATAATTTTTTAAATTTTAAATCATTGTCTGTTATGAGACTTATTTTATATAAATTATTGTTATTGGGTATGGTTTATTTTTATCTTTATTTTAAAATTAAAATATAGTTTAATTTAAATTATATTTTTAATTGAGTAAATTATCAATGACTTTTAAAATATTTATCTCATATTAAAAAATATGGATAATTACGAGAATGAGTATTTTAAATATTCAATTATTTCGATTTATTTTAATTTGGTAATAATTAAATTGTATTTTGTTGCTTGATATGACTATTCCCTTGTGAAATATTATTAATGATTATTTTTTAAAATTTATGAATTTTTAGCTATCACTATCGATTTGTCCTAACAATAGACTTTGTGGATGGGTCACATCGCTTGATTGATTGTTTTTCAAAAAAAAAAACTTTCAACCCATCAAGTTGTACTCAAAATTTTAGGATTAATAAGGCACCACATTTGATAAATCCTTTTTGTGTTAAAAATTTCATTATTATTTTTAATGAATTATAAAGAATTGATTCTAATAAAATGATTGTAACTATGAATAATTTAGTAATCATAGAATATAATTATTTGCTATTGACACTACCCAATGGAAAATGTCTCTTTTGCCCACGAGTCTAAATCCCTCCATCCCCTAATCCCTCCGCTTCCCACTCCCCTAACTCCAAGCAATGCACAATCTCCTCACCATGCCACCACCCCTGCCACAGATCTGAACATTCGAGGCTTCATGTTTCCGTTGTGTTTCCATCCATGGGGCAATTTGAGAATACGACTTCAAGGCACCCACTTGGGAAGTGTCAACAGCAAAAGTGGTACTGCCAATATCAATTCCCGGAATAAAATAAATAACTTTACTCTAACTAAAAACAACCCCAACCCCCTTTTTCAAATTACACAAACTATTTTTTTGGTGTCATGTTTTATTTCAAGAATGAAATGTGAGGTGAGGGTCTTACTCACAAAGACACTAACATGAATTAATGATTAGAAGTTTCAGAGATAATTAAACGAATTTACTTAAATGTATTTTGAATAATTGATTTGTAGGCTACACGCATACGACTTATTTAAATTGATTTGTGATTACCACAGGGTCAACTGAGTGAATATGTGGAACTAAGAGCAGATTTTTAAATAAAAGTTTTAAGCCTTTATATATATATATAAAAAAAAAAAACAAAGTTGGGCCAATAATTGATTAAAGCATAGATGTAGACAAATTGCTTGACATATTTTCACTAAATGTTAAAAAAGAGAGGAAGCATTAGAGAAAGTCGGAGAGGAGACGAACACTGATAAGTAGTAGTAATGGGCAGTGGTGGCTGGTAACGGCCACCAAGAATCAACTGAAAATTGTTGTGATGACATCGTGGCAAGCAGCAAGACCCGTAAGCACCCATCTATGCTCACTTTCAACCAAACTCAACAAATCAAAATCCTAACGCACCTGCCCTATCTCACTTTGTTCGGTAAGCATGCCAAGCTCTCTCTCTCTCTCTCTCTCTCTCTATATATATATATATATATATTATTTTCAATATTACTTTTTACTGTCTATACTATTACTATTCAGCTAGTATGACATTCATTGTAATTTATTCAAAACATTGCAAAATAGCGGCTTATTTTCGTAACTTTAGTAGTTTATTTTTTCTTTTCATTTCAATTTTCACATTGAATTTTAACATGGTGGAATTTTTTTAAAATATTGCATATAAATACAAAATACATCGAATGAATGGATCATCAACAAACGAGAAAATGTTCGCGTCGCTCAAGAAGAAATACACAATTTAAATAAAACAGTTTTTTTAAAACAAATTTATTAATTATAAAAAGAATAATTTCTTTGTCCTTATTAATTATTTTGCAGCTTGGGCGGTTTTAACTTTCTTAAAGTGAAGTTCAAAAAGGGGAAATAACTGAAAATAATTAGAAAAGGTGGGAAAATAAAATAAAAAACAATAATAATGTAGTAGTACCACAAATATCGAAGTGCATTCCAATTGGATGGCTGGAAGTGGAAAGAAAGACAGGAACCGGTGACTTGATAACTCACGCACGCATTTCATTTTTTCATTTATTTTATTTTTCTGCATTAAAAGGAAACGATAAAAAGGAGAAAAGAAAAAGAAAAATGTAAGTGGAAGAAGAGAAAGTGGCATCGCTTAGGTACAGATACAGATACAGACACAACCTGGAAAAAATTCCGACCCCAGCCCTTCACTCTTCTCTCTGCAGCGGAGGTTAGGGTTTCTTTCTTTTTTTCGTTTTCTCAATCTTCACTTCGCTTGCGCTATTTATTGCTAATTTTTTCGTTCTTTGTGTGTCCGACCCAATCCACCTTCAATTTCTCGCTTCGTTTTGTCTTTGACTTGCTTTGACTTTTTTCTTCTTCTCACCTCCGAGCATCTGAAACCGTTGTACATCCTCTGATTTCGGTTTCTTTCTCTTCAATAATTGCTCACTTTCGCTGCAATTGCTACTTTTTTTTAAAAATCTTTTTACTATTTCAGCCTTTATTTCGGGTGCGACGTTTCACTGTCTCGGAATCTGTTATTGGTTGAAAATCTGGATCCTCCGTGAGTGGTGGATTGAACCGTTTTGGAGATCCAGGCATCGTGGCTTTTTGTTTATTTGTACGGAAATGCGTTTCGTTTCTGTTACAAGATTTAGGTCTGTTTGCATTAACTTCCCAACGCTTGTGAGAGAAGAAAATAAGAAAGCAGAATGAATTAAAACTTTCTCATTATTTAAAATTAGCTTTAAAATCAGCTTTTACACAAGTTAAATGTGAGAACTTCTGTAAAAGTTGAAGTGTATAGGTTGATTTTAGCTAATGGTAGAAGCTTAATTTATTTTAACTTTTTGTTTTATTTTCTTATAAATACTCGTTGAGAAGTTAATTTAGATAAACTGTTAGGCAAGTGGTGCTACTGGCCACTTGGAATGAGCTAATAGCAGGGTTTTGGGTAGTTTCTCTTTGATTAAAAAGAAAGAGCGAGTGAGCACGAATATGGTTTTATCTTCTCAGCCATTTATTGATATTCAATTATTGGATGATAATTCACTCAGCTATTTATTGATATTCACTTATCCTTCAAGTCATAAACATAACTGCTTTATATATATATAAAGGAAGATAAAAGTCTTCAGTTTTGCTCAACTTAATTGTGTCCAAATATTTGAATTCCAGAATGGCCACTTCTTTCACCTTATTTCCTTTTGTGGTGCACTTCACTTGTGGTTTTCCGTTTTTATTCGGTTTTCATGTAGCACGAGTATTGGATTGGATTTTTGATGAAAAAGTTTTTATGTGGAGTCATTGATTGATTCATGCTGGAGTAAGAGGTCATTATGTTCCCCCTCCTTTTTCATCTTAGATCTTCCAATTCAACACTTCTCATCTCCAGATAATAAATGCAAGGTCAACTATCATTGACTAACAATCAACGTAGGATAGTCACTGATCTTGGATGAAAATTGATGATAAGTTTCAGAAGAATGCATTTGAAACTTGCTTTCCTGTCAAATGATATTCAGATTTGGGAGTGTGATCTTCCTGTCTTGGAAGTGCTGCTTGAAGAGGACCTTGGTTTCATATGGTTGCTTGTCATCATTATTTGTCTGGTATGCATTAGGTGGTCAGAACATTATAATCAAATAAGGATTCTTTCTATCCACTCATCTCACCTTTTTTTTTTCCTGTGGTAGGCTTTATCTTTCTTCATTTTTCTACCTTTATGTTTCTTTATTGTTTCCAAGAAAGTTTTGAAATAAGAATAATGACTGATAACTTTGATACGATATTGTGATGATTTCAGAAAATTTAGTTTATTTTTTTCTTTCTACTTTTATTGCAGT
Source organism: Glycine max (assembly GCF_000004515.6). Lineage (NCBI taxonomy): Eukaryota > Viridiplantae > Streptophyta > Magnoliopsida > Fabales > Fabaceae > Glycine > Glycine max. Next base: position 1,999,099 of record NC_038242.2, on the reverse strand, counting down.
GGTAACTGCTTGCTACACCACTACTGTACTACCTTGTTTCCATGAAAATTTTCAAATAAATACGATTTATGATTGGCATAAAATCAGGATAATTTCATGAACTTCTAAATATTTCTATTATTGTTGCTGTGGTAACTCTGCCTACTACATTACTACCATGTGTGCCTTGCATATCCACTTATGCCATTGTTTCCTTTTAAGCTTTCTGGAATCTTTTAAACTGTTTTTTTTAATGCTTATGTGCTTGTAGTTGGATCATACATGAAGAGCGACCCTCAAATTTGCCAAAGTTACCCCCACATACTTAAAAGCTTATTTGTTTTTTGCTATTTTTATCCCAGATTTCATTCGAGGCTTAATATGCTAGTCTTTTATATAGTTTTCATTGTTTGCAAGTTTTATTCATTATTATATTGTAGACTTACTAAGTCGCATTCTTGTATAGGTGTACTTTTGATCTAGTACCTGCTATCCCTATGTATAAGCATGGCAAGTATTTTTAAACGTTGTGACATCCATTCTTGTTAGGAGTTGTTATAAAGCTATTCATCCCTGCTCAATATTCTACACCCCAAGACAGAGAAGGACAATAGAGATCAACTAACTATCCCAACTTGCCAATATAAACTGTGAAGAGTTTCTATAAATGCAGGACTTCTAGCATACTGTTGTTTGATTAACCAAGTTCTTCCATATTGGTTGAGGAAGCCTCGAGTCAATATTTAGTTTTTGCTACCATCTGTGGGTTTCTGATGGATGATGCTGGGCATCGTGAGAATGGAAGACACAAAGCAGCAGATCAATATAAATCTGCTCAGGGTCAGGTATATGAAAATACATTTATGCTCATGGATGAATTCATTACTAATTTACTATTCTATTTTGCACAAACAAACAATTTGTAACTGCAGCATGTACTCCCTGCTAAGAAAGATACTGATTTTGATAATATTTGTCTGGATGTTGCATTGCAGTGGTTGATGCAACATCAGCCTTCCATGAAGCAGATTATGGCAATGATTGCTGAAAGAGATGCAGCCATTCAAGAAAGAAATCTGGCCATTTCCGAGAAAAAAGCAGCATATGCTGAGCGTGACATGGCATACATGCAGCGAGATGCTGCAATTGCAGAACGTAATAATGCAATGTTGGAACGAGATAATGCAATTGCAACTCTTCAGTATCGTGAAACCTCCTTAAGTAGTGGCAGTATGCCATCATGCCCTCCAGGATGCCAAATTTCACGTGGTGTCAAGCATGTACATCATCCCCAACAACAGGTGCACCATATACCTAACATGGGTGATGCCTCTTACAACACAAGGGAAATGCACACAACGGAGGTCCTCCCTGCAGCCCCCATCCCTTCTGAGACTGGGAAGTCAAGGCGGGCCAAGCGACCAAAGGAACCAAAGTCAGCTCCACCTAATAAAAAGACTTCAAAACCCTCAAAAAAAGTCAAGAAGGAGAGTGAAGACTTGAATAATATGTTTGGCAAGGCACATGAGTGGAAGAGTGGTCAGGAAATGGTCAATGGAGGTGATGATCTTAACAAGCAGTTAGCAGTGTCGAAGGCTGATTGGAAAGGTCAGGACTTGGGGTTGAACCAAGTGGCGTATGATGAGTCAACCATGCCAGCGCCAGTATGCTCTTGTACCGGTGTCCTGAGGCAGTGTTACAAATGGGGTAATGGGGGTTGGCAGTCTGCCTGTTGCACAACTACTCTGTCAATGTATCCACTTCCTGCAGTGCCCAACAAGAGACATGCTCGGGTAGGCGGCCGGAAGATGAGTGGGAGTGCTTTCAACAAGCTGCTTAGTCGACTTGCAGCAGAAAGTCATGATCTGTCAAACCCTGTTGACCTCAAGGACCATTGGGCAAAACATGGAACGAACCGATACATCACAATAAAGTAGAGGGCGAGACATTGTTTCTGGGGCAGCATTACACGAATAGAAACTGCTTTTAGTGATCAATTATGGATTCTCAAGTCGAATGAGAAAAATAATGTTAAGTGTAAAGGCCATCCGGGAAAGCTAATGATTTAGAGTATGCCCTTGCTTATATTTAGGATGCATAAGCCTGGTGGAGGCTGGCTAAATTTAGGGGTTGAAGAAGTGACTATATAGTCATCCTCGGCATTTGTCGCACTTAATTTTCTTAGATAGCCTGATGGCACCGATGGCATGTATAAAAAGTCTGCATGATGGATGGATAAATAGCTGTTAGATAGTCTTGGTTAATGCATTTAGTACTTAAACCCTAATAATTGTAGACTCGTGTCCTCAGTCATCCTGGAACCCTATCTGCGTTAATATGTAAAATCAACTATGTATGCTAATTTTTTCCCTGTTTCATGTTTGTTGTTTTTCCTCCACATTGGAACCCAATCTCTGAGTTTAGTTTTTATCGGTGATTGCTACAGGAGGTGGCGAATATGAACCCTATCCCTTGGTTCAGCAAATCCATGCTACTACCCGTCTCTGCGTTAAAATTTGGAGACATGCTTACGTTGAAGCAAATCGAAGTGTTGATATTTTGGCTAAGTTCGGGCATTATCTACAAGGGCATAGTTTTTTCTTCTTATCCATAGTTTCCTTTCTCTAGCTTTGATGGCTGCTTCTTCTGATGTTTTATTTCCTAGTGGGTTTTGGTTCTGATCTGTAGGCCTCCTTAACCAAAAAAATAAAAGATGCTTGATCTTATTTCTTTTCTTATTAACAATTAATAAAGGAGGTGTAAGATACGTTGTGGGGAGAAAGGGTAGGTTCAAGAAGAAATTTTCAAGACTTGATTAACATCTCTGTGTAGGCAGAGTTGCTTCCTGCACTTTTTTAAATTCTGAAATTCTAGAATGTAAAAAAAGGGCAGGAAGTAATTTATGGTGTGCAAGAAGCACCTGTCCTCTCTGTATGGCATCTGATTCAAAAGAACTTGAGATGAATGTACTGTGGCCGGTCTGTTCCCAATTTATTCCCCAAATTGGATTGAAGATTTTTTTATTTAGAATATTAATTTTTATCAACTTTAATAATTAATATCGTAATAGTTAATAATTTTCATTTAATAAAATTCTTTTAAAATAAAACAATAAGAGATATGAATAAATTTTGGTTACAACCATTATGTGACATTTTATCTAAGCCTTACATAAGGAATCTATATTTCTATTACTTATCTATGTTTATATAAATTAATATATTTTAAATATTAATTAAAATAATTTAAATCGTCAAACTATTAAAATATTTTTATAATTACAATAAAATAATTATAATATTATATATCATATTAATAATAATATTTTTTACTAAACAAGTTAGCTCATGAAGCTTAATAAACTTTTCTTAAGACTTGATTTATTAAGTAACTAGGTTTTGTAAAAAACTTGAGTTTAACCTTTTATGTTAAATGAGTTGAGCCAGGTCCCCTTTAAATGAAACAAATCATAAGCTCCCGACAAACACCCAAGCTACTTACACCCCTATTTCTAATGATTATCCAAAAAATAAGGGGAGCTTTCCAATGGTTGCCAACTTGCCATGTTTTCCTGTCTTTCCAATACAAGTAGCTGAAAATTCAACACCTCGAATGCTAGCAGTGGCTCACTTTAACTTCTTTCAAAGAAATGCTTGTTGGATTCTTTGAAATAAATCTTGCTTTCACAAAGTGCGCATTGATTTGCGATGCTGCACCCTTCTTTATACTGGACATCTATATTTTAGTTTTTTGTGAAAATTGATTCGAAAGAAAACCAAATCAAAAACATTACAAGCACAGGCAAAAAGAAATCATGACAAAACTTGGATGCAATTTGATTTAAAAATAAAATCATTTTGTGAATTTGCTGAGAATTAAGCGAAGGAAAACTACAAGAAACTAAAATGATTTTACAAGGTTGTATTCAGCTTAACAGTGCATGTCAGATTACAAATTTTCAGCAGCTGCTACATCAGCCAGGGATAACTGTAAAATAATTATTCTCATCACCCACAGCACTGTGCAGACATATAAATACAACACTAACAAATTCAGTATGAAAAACAAAATGTAGCCTCAGACCGTCCTAGATCAAGATATTCAACAGAGAAATGCAATAAATTATTTTGCATTTCAGCCAAATTGAAGACTTTCATCATTGGCTACAACACCATAAACATAATCAAAGACTTCGCATCTAAACAGTAAAAACAAGAACCGCGACAGGAACAATTACAAGAAAGTGATTGAATGCATATAGAGGAGGCAGATTGTGATGGAGAACAGAACAGCAGTGAGCAGGAGGAATTAGGAATTAGGGTTTTACGGACCTTCTTTTTATAGGACAACAACTCGATGCTGTTTGGGGATACATGTCATGCTGCTGAACCTAATCGGGCGGCTATCGTTTATTTATTTATTAAAATTAAATACTTTTATAAAAACAGAAAAGAAATTTAACGATTTTATTTTTGAAAATAGGTTTAAAAATGTTTTGTAAACTTATAGCCTTTTTTATTTTTATAAATTTGTGTCTTTTAATTTTATTTTTTAAAAATATTTTAATTTTTTATTTATAATTCTTATAAATTCACGTTTATAATGACCAAAATTTTAAAAACACAAATATATATAGATTAAAAATAAATAAAATATCTTACATAAATCAAAATTAAAAAAAATATATAAACTTAAAAATGAAAAAAATTCAAGAAAAAAATCATATTTAAACCTTGAAAATATAAATATGACAAAGTTTTTTTTATAAACAAATTAAAGTTTTAATATAAGAGGCACAAGGGGGTGCCTAACCCAGGGGAAGAACATAGAAGCAGACAAGACACCACCAGTTCTACAAATACAATGCTGATAAAGAAGGAAACCTGGCCCCTGTATAACCAAAGTCATGTGTTATAAAATTATATAAGACAACCTCACTCCTTGTAAAGATCAGTACGGCTTGTGGAGGCTGATGTAAATGCATGCTTCTGCTGCATAAATACCAGAATTCTACCCCCCAACTCATGACCCATCCTTTTAATACCAAACATCACAACCTGCAAATATTTGACCATTCATAAAATGAGATTGATGGCATATTCAACATTGACTTGCAGCATTTTCAGGAATCATAAAGTTACAGACTTTTTAAAAATCTTTTAGTATAAAACATTTACGAAGTAATTAACAATTGTTTCTCAAAAAGAAATATGCTGGTTTATCTAGGAATGAAGAAATTTTCAATGATAAAGTTCAACCGGTGTGGCACACTCTCAACGACATTATCTGTAAGGAAGTTACTCAATCGTTGCAACAACCTTCAGTTCATGCAGAGTTACTCGCCATCTATCATGGTTTGAAGATAGCTAGAGACAAAGGAATTGGAAGATTGATCTGCGAATCAGATTCGAAGCTAATCACTGGAGAAATCAACATGTTTCATCAATATTTCCCTACCATCACGCTGATCCATTTGTCAAAGCAGATGGATTGGGAGGTGACCTTTGTGCACGTGTACCGTGAAGGGAACAAATGTGCAGATTGGCTTGCAAAGACGGAAAACTCCTCTCAACAGGACTTGATTATTCACTCTGCCAGGCCATATACCAAGCTTACCTTGGTCATGCCATGGGTGTCACAACCCAAATGATTAAGTTGTTTCTTGGCTGCCTTTTCCTTTTCTTACAAATCAAAAAAATTGTTCAATACAACAAATTAATTAAGGCAATGCCATTTTTTAGGGTACAAAATATTAGGATATTTCTTATCTTATAATCCTTTTGTCGTGACTTTTATCTTATATAATCTAAGAGTTTAGTAGAAAAATTTAATTTGAATTATTAGATCCCTTTTTGTTTGTAAATCTTATGATATCACGTAAGATCTAATAATTTTTATTATTATTTATTTTAGTGGTAAAAATCAATTTAAGTTTTTGAATTTTACTTGAAAAAAATAAAAAATAAAAAATCTTTTTTTCTTAAATAACTTATAAGTATTAATTTCTTGTTTTAAAACCTAAGTAATTTGAAACGAAAAGTAAAGTTTTTACTACTATCCAAATCTCCCGATCCATAGTTTCAGCCAACAGTTTTTGTCTTAAAATCTCCGTCTTTTGTATTTTTTTTTTTGTATTAAGGCTTTATCCAAATACGGTTTAGAGATTTTCAAGATTCTATTACTCTATTTGTCTATATTTACTATATAAATTGTAAAAAGGCGTCTCCGAAGAGAACCAAAAATTGTGTGTTGAATTATTTAGGTAAATTTACTGTAGGGGGTCCCCTTTATAAACTATTTACGTAAAGGGATCTCTTCTTTAACATTTTATGAAGGGGGTCTCTTCTTGGGGTGGTGCCGCCAACGGAATTAGCGGCATAGACGTGCCGCCACTAACAGAAGCGAAAGCTGCTCCTGAACCCGCCAACAAAAATGGCGGGATACTCCTAAATGGGTGCCGCCATTGTTGAAGCTTGGAATCGCAAGGGGTGCCGCTATCCCGCCAGCTCCAATGGCGGGACTGCCCACGTAGGCATGTCCCGCCAGTACCAATGACGGTACCCTCGTCTCTCTCCTGTCCCGCTGCTGTTAATAGCGGCACCCCCTGTCCCGCCATTGTCCCTGGCGATTCCAAGCTTCACGCCATTGTTAATGGCGATACCCACTTACAGAAGAGACCCCCTTAGAATTTCTTTTAAAAGAGACCCAATTTCGTAAAATGTTTTTAAAAGTAATCCGCTACAGTAAATTTGACAATTATTTGCTGCATCCATCCACGTGGAGGATTTGAAATTAATAGGTGCCATATACAAAATTATTTGACGGAATCTTGTCTTAAAAATGAAAAAATAAAATGTAAGGCATTAACACAACAATAAATAACAGCGTCTCAAAGAAGTTAAGCAGACAAGACAAAGACCATGAGATGATAGTAGTAAGAACCATGGTGAGAAGAAGAATTATTATTACACACAAAACAAACACAACATTGAATTCCCAAAATGAAATCACAAACACTGAAACACAACACACATGGTTGAGGTTGCTGCTCTAGACAGTTCTGCTACTCTTACGCAACTGGATTTTCTTCTTTGCCGAGATAGGGTTTTCAGTATTATTCTCTGCTCTCTCTCTCACCAGGTACTACTGTCTTTGCTATAGCCCTTGATCGTGTCAATTAGATTGTTTTTTCAAATTCGAGGGTTAATTGATTGATAGTGGTGATTGGTGAGTGGAAGCATAGTTAGTTGAGTCAATGGAAGGTGTTGATCAAAGAAATAGTTCTGCATTTGGTGTTCCAGTTCCAAGACCACCAAACCAGAAACATGGTATACCACCCTCTCACCCTAATATCAATATTTCACCTTCAGCAACTCCTTGTTCCCGATATTCTCAGCGATTGCGTTCTCCGGGTTCCTCCCATTCGAGGTCTTTGTCTCAATCTCCCATTTTCTCGTTGGATTCATTGCCCCCATTGAGTCCTTCACCTTCTGCTGTTACCTCCATGTTTGACTCAATCTCAACAACTGATATGTCCGTGGAGGAAAGTAATGTTTCCTCTCAGGTGCCCCTCAATGCAGTGCATGCCCTTCTTCCTCCTATGAAGGGACACAGGCGCTCTAGCAGTGATTCCCCTTTGGGAATCTCTGGTTTTATGCAGTCTTCTCCGGTTAGCTCGGGAGGAGAGAGCTTGGGGTTTGAGAAGCCGATTCAGCTGGTCTTGAAGGCGTCGTTTAGGGACGGCCTGGATGGGGACCGTGCTAATGAGCCTGTGAATGGGAGGAAGGAGGAGGCTACGGATGATTTGTTTAGGAAATACATGAATTTGGACAGCTTTGATAATCTGAACTTTCCTGGCATGGAAGATAAGGATTTGGATAGCAGGAACAGTGGTTCCAAGACGATTGAGAGCAGCGATAATGAAGTTGAGAGTCATGTGAATGGGAAGGTGAGTGGGGCTCAGGGGGCAAGTTCAAGCTGCTTGGAGGAAAGGAGGGAAGGAGCCAAGAGGAGTTCAAATGGAGACATTGCACCGGGTTCCCGGCACCGGAGGAGTTTTTCGTTGGATAGTTCCATAGGGAGCTTTAACATTGAAGATGGATTGCCTAAGCTTCCTCCTTCCAAAAATCAAATTGCTCAGCACTCACCTAGCAATTCAATGGATGGCAAAATGTCTGAAACCTCCACGGAATTTGGAAATGGCGAATTTAGTGCAGAGGAGGTAAAGAAAATAATGGAAAGTGATAAATTAGCTGAAATTGCTTCGATTGATCCCAAACGTGCAAAAAGGTAATGTTCTTTTACTCTTGCTCCTGTTTTCTATGTCCCTCATTTTTGAAAAAAAAAAATTCATTATGTCCCTTGTATGCTTATCAGGATTTTGGCTAATCGTCAATCAGCTGCTCGTTCAAAGGAGAGGAAGATGTGATACATTGCTGAATTGGAACACAAGGTGCAAACTCTTCAGACAGAAACAACCACATTGTCTACTCAGTTTACCAAATTACAGGTGGCTTTCTTTTGTGACAAGCTTACATTTACTCTTCTTCTTAGTCTGGTATACTATTTACCCATTTGTCTGCTCTTTCTTTCTTTTTTTTATGTGTGCTTGAGTCTAGAGGGATAACTCTGGGCTTAAAGGTGAGAACAATGAGTACAAATTAAGGCTTCAAGCAATGGAACAACAATCTCAATTGAAAGATGGTTTGTATACATTTTTGTGTTACTTTATGCATCAGTTAACTCAACTTGCTTTAACTTTTTATCTTTGTGAAATGGCTTTATTTGATGTAGGCACATTTGTGTGAATTCTTTCATAGAAATATGATCTTGTCATTGTGTATTTTTTTTTTTTTAATGAATGGACTGTATCTGTATGACTGTATGTGTAATTAGTAATAACTATCATTTTTTTATGACTTCTACAAGTGATTTTTATGCTTAATCATGTTTCTTAACACATATTACTGTGTCATTAGGTATTACCGTATCTGCTCCTTTCAAATCTACCCACTTGGCCAAAACATTTTAATTCATCTTAACAACACTTGCAAGTTTGAAACCCAGCCACATTTTGTACTAATACTATGTTTTCCTATGGTCTTGTTTGCTTGTGATAGCCCCTTCAAGACTGCTGCATATCAAGATTGCTTGCCTGTAATCTGGTTTATTTGTAGTCTTTCCCATAGATGTGGCCACTTGAACCCTTTGGGAAAAGGAGAAAAATGAAGGGTACAGGATTTATATTTTGATGTTTAGATATTTAACGAAAATTCATAATTGATCACTACTATTGGCATACTTTAGGATTCCTGTTAATATGCATGTGTGTATGGTAAATGGCTAAAATTTCTTTCATATTTTTACCTAATAGGAGCCTTAAGATTGGGGGGAGGGGGTAGACTCAGGAAAGTTTTATTGCCTCCAACCCTTTCTCAACTGTGTCTTTCATTGCTGGTTTCCATTTTTCTCTCTTGTTAGAAGTGCTGACTATTGTTGGTTAGGCACTATTTTATCAAATTTTAATGCTCTCTCTTCATTTATGGTTACTTTTGGTTGAATTTCTGTCAAAATATTAGGGGAATGAATGTGGTTACCCACTAAATTCGCAGTATGGCTTATTTTCTTTCTTTCTTTGTTTTGGTGATTGTAAGCACTATCAATATGACTGTCATGTAAATATAGACACTCTAAACTTATATCTATTCAAGACATTGGCAGTGCGGTTTAGCTGCTTGACCTTGTAAGTATATATCTCCATTTTCCTCTTTCCCCTTCTTCAAAGCACTCTACTCCCTTGATTTTCCGTCCACAAGATCAGGAGGAGTAAATTTGCCACGGGCAGTATTGATTTATATTTTGAAAATTAAGGGACCAGTGAAAGTAATGCACAAAATAGTTCATTTCATTTGTATTTCTGCATTTTCTACATATTCAGGTGCGGGGTCCCTTGCTTTTATACATTTGAATTGACAGGATCTTTTGAGATATTAGTGTCAAATGGCCTATGCTATTAGGATTACATACTTGCAATTCAACAGCTGTATGACAATCTTTGTCGTTGTTTGTGCAGCTTTGAATGAGACTTTGGATGCTGAAGTCCGGCGTTTGAGGCGTGCTGTTTCCGAACTTGGCAGGGAATCCCTCACGAGTTGCATGGATCGACAACTTGCTATTAACCAACAAATGTTCCAGTTACAACATCAACAGCCCAGCCAGCACAAACATTTTCTACTGCAAAATCACCATAATCAGGAAGAGATACAGTCTTGGTCACAACAGATTCAAGGCAATGAATTGCATCCCCAGGCACAGATTCAGTAACAGCAGATTCAACGCAATGCATTGCATCCCCAGCCTTAAATTGCATAGCATTATTGCCTACTAATGGTGCCAAATAGTGGAAGCAGAATACCTTTTTTTTCAAACCAATATCAAATACTTTTGGACGTGGAGCTGGTGAGGTATGAGTATAATCAATCGTACATAAGCAGTGATCTAGCATTAGTTTGCTTGTAGTTTCATAAGATTTGTTCATCATCTTTATTTAATTTGTTATTTTGACTGTTTTACCCGCATATAAACTCGAACTATTCTATTCTTGTTAGTAAACCTTATTGTCATGAATACAACCCACCTTTCTCTATTGAGAGGGTCCATGTTGTTGCATAATCTATGTTACTCTATTTCTTATTGTTGATGGGTGAACAAATAGGGCTAAAGCCCAAACAAAAGAAAACTAAAGAGAAACTATAACAAGGGTGTAACAACGCCATACATCATTGTTGGAAAATAAAATAAAAAATGAAAGAAAATAAATACGAAGAAGATGCACAGTCTTGAATTAAATAACAAAATAACAGTAGCAAAATAAATTTAATTGTCATCACATAAATAATGCATTATATCATACAATGAGCACAAAGAAAAAATTAAATCAAGGGAAAGAATTAAATAGTCTGGGTTGAAGCGCGTAAACGCTATCCTTAGAGAGAAAACGCCTCCACTGCTTGCGCTCCTCTCCCAAGATACGACAACTTGTTGGTTCCGATCGTGTGCAGCGAAAGGATCCCCGAACCTTATGAACACTAATGCTCTTACTCTCAAGAAATAAATTATTTTATAAGAGAAGATATAGAAAATTTTGGGAGAAAAAGATGAGACTGTTGTTCTGTCATGTTTTTAGAAATGAGAAAAGATAATATATAGGCACAGATCACCTTAAGCAACAAACAAAATATGACCGTTGGAAACTAACCTACAGTTGTCAAAACAAATCTAACAAACTAGTTTGACTCATTAAAACAAAATCTTAAGAAAATCTAAAATAAATATTTTTATTTTATAAGATGGAATTAATATATATTTGTAAATTTTAAACTAAAACACAAATATTTACCAACATTCCCCCACATAATTTAAAATTTTAAAATATATTTTTTGAAAGATAATTTGTATAAAAACATAAGAGAAAGAGCATGTGATATTGTATTTCGGTATAAGGAACCTTCCGGGTTTGAGCCTTATACCTAGTGTTTATGAACTTCCATCCGAGAAAAATGTAGTGACTTGATTGTCTTGAATTACATATTCTTTAACCGGACTTTAGTACACAACCCCTACAATATTGGTGTTCAATTAGGTTCTAATCAGTGGTAGCGCGTTACACGGTCTTGCGCTTGTATCTTGTTTCGTGAGTGTCCCTTAGAGATTAGTCCATATCTCACAATGGCGGTCCCACCACCACACTCACTAGGTGAATCCTCAAAGAGTGAGTTGTGACCCTCACCCCTACAATAATTGTCATCGGATTCATTAAGAGGTATTTTGTTTTTTTTTTTTACCAAAAATACACATATATAAATACCTCAACCTTAATATTGACACAATTTATAATACACCTCGTCATAGGAATGAGAAACGGAACAACTCCGTCAAATTTCATTTTGGTGTACTTTAGTCAACAAACAATTTCGTTGTTACCCGTTGAACTCCATTCATGGGATCACCAATCACACGGAGACGGGTGTCCATTGTTGTAACTAAATAATGGGCTTTAATCTCATTCCCCTCGACAACTCAAATACTTGTTGACATGTCAACCTTTTTGTAAGCGGATCCGCAATATTATTTTTTGACCTGACAAAGTCAAGAGAAACGACATCATGAGAAATCAAATTTCTTATAGACTTATGTCTCACTCTTAAGTGTCTTATTTTTTCATTAAAATTTTGCTTGTCACTTTAGATATAGCAATTTGACTATCACAATGAATTGGAATTGGAGGTATACGCTTATTTAAGAATGACAAATAACATAATACATTTTTAAGAAATTCAGCCTCACTAGTAGCGGTATTTAAAGCAATAATTTTTGCTTTCATGTAAAATAATAATTTGTCTAGTAAATTTTCATGATACTACACAACCATCTAAAGCAAAGACATAATCACTCGTCAATTTTATTTCATCAAGATCAGAACTTCAATTTTGTATCACTAAATCCCTCAATTACTTTCTAATCTACCAATTGCATATGCAATATCAGACAAGCCTAGAGAAGTTTGTCAAATGCAATCAAGAACCATACTTTGAGAATATTTATGTGAAGAAAATCCTTTACTCAAATTTTTCTTTAACTTGATGGATGAGTCATAAGGAGTAAAAACATGTTTCGCATCAAAATAATTAAAATTCTTTAATATATAGCTTTTCAACATAATAAGATTGGGTAAAAAAACCATACCATCATTTTTCTCTATAAGCTTAATACCCAAAATCACATCTACACAACCAAGGCTTTTCATATCAAAATTTCTAGACAAGAAAGACTCCACATCATTTATGAATTGCATATTACTACCAAATATCAATATTTCATCCACATACAAACATAAAATGACACGTTCATTATTATTAAATTGTTTCACATACACACATTTATCACTATCATTAATTTGAAAATCATACAAAAGAATAACTTAATCAAACTTTTGTGTCAATGCTTTGGAGCTTGTTTCAAACCATACAAAGATTTAACAATTTATTTTTCAAGAAAAAATATTTTCAAAGAAAGTCACATCTCTAGACTCCATAATAGTACCATTAGAAATTTCAGATACTTCTGAATTAATAACTAAGAATCTATAAGTAGTATTATGTAAAAAATATCCAACAAAATATAATTAATATTTTTTTTCAATTTTCCTTTTCTTATTAATAGGGATATTAACCTTTACTAGACACCCCCACACTTTAAGATATTTCAAATTTGGTTCTCTTTTTCTCTATAGCTCATAAAGATTTTTTTGTTTTGTTTATAAGGTACTCTTTTAAAAATACGACATGCAAAATATAAAGTTTCACCAAAGTGTTTATTTTATTATTTTTGTGTGTTATATTTTTACAGGCTTATCTTTTATCAATGAGTTATAAATAAAGAGACAATCAGTCAACATGTAACAACAAAATACTTGCAGTAGTAATAATAACGTTAAACAATAAAAATTAAAAACCAAACAACAAATGTCCTGATTTTAAATACTTGTGTTCACAGGATCATTTGACTAAGTAAAATATAACTTCATAAGGCAGGAATGAAAGTAGTGAGATGCTTTTAGTTTTTTTTTTTTCACACAAACTAATTCTAAAAGCATTTTATCTTAACCAAAAATACAATTGACAAAGAAAATATTTTTCAACAATCTCATACGTACTAATGTAAAATTTCAGGAAATAAATAATATAATAAAAACATTTTTAATGGAACATCATGCATTGTGTTTTCATCCATTAATTTTTCATGCTTACTAGAAAGGAACTTAATCATATCCATTATAGATATTTTGATACAACATCATGCTATTGCAGAAAAGACTATGTAAGAAGAAAGTATAAAACATTTTTCTCTCTAAAACACTTTTCTCTCTAAGACTGTTGGAAAATAAAATAAAAAATGAAAGAAAATAAATACGAAAAAGATGCATAGTCTTGAATTAAATAACAAAATAACAGTAGCAAAATAAATTTAATTTTCATCACATAAATAATGCATTATATCATACAATGAGCACAAAGAAAAAATTAAATCAAGGGAAAGAATTAAATAGCCTGGGTTGAAGCGCGTAAACGCTATCCTTAGAGAGAAAACGCCCTCACTGCACGGGTAAGAAATTCTGATTGCGCTCCTCTCCCAAGATACGACAACCCGTTGGTTCCGATCTTGTGCAGCGAAAGGATCCTCGAACCTTATGAACACCAATGTTCTTATTCTCAAGAAATAAATTATTTTATAAGAGAAGATATAAAAAAATTTGGGAGAAAAAGATGAGACTGTTGTTCTGTCATGTTTTTAGAAATGAGAAAAGATAATATATAGACACAGATCACCTTAAGCATGACCGTTGAAAATATGACCGTTGGAAACTAACATACAGTTGTCAAAACAAATCTAATAAAATAGTTTAACTCATTAAAACAAAATCTTAAGAAAATCTAAAATAAATATTTTTATTTTATAAGATGGAATTAATATATATTTATAAATTTTAAATTAAAACACAAATATTTACCGACATCACTACGAATCAGATCAGCTAAACAAACTCCCTCAATCCTAGAACCTTTGTATGATCAAACCACCACATGTTGCGTCTCCTGGATTACCCCTAGAAACTCCATATGTGTTATAGTTTTTATTATGTGACCAGCAATTTCACATAATTTCAAATGGAGTTTTCGATTAATGCTGATTTCAATATATATCCGAAACTTGTGTTCATTTCAAGATTTTAACGATGCGTACAAGGGAAAGTGGACACCTATAATGTAAATTTTGAGACCTAATATATTTTGAGGTTCAGAGAAGCATGTTATCTAACTACCTTTATTGGTTAAAAGATAGCCAAAACAGTTCAAATTTTCTATTTTATATATATATTGAACATAGGAAATAAACAGAGTAACACTTGATTGTTAATTTTTCAGAGCCAAACGAAAAGCAAATCATGTTCATTTTTTTCTTTTTGTTAAACTTTTGTGTTATTAAAAAAATGCACTTCAAATTATATATTTAGTCAAAGCTTATTAGTGATTAAAGAATAGTAACCATCTTGTGTGTATGTATAGATATAGAAAGAGACCACCTTACACATCGATACAATTTATTATTATTATTATTATTCATTTTTTATAACATTTGGCACGAATAATTTGAGTAATATTTAATTATAATTTAAGGGTACATTGATAAAAATTATATTTTTATATAAAATTATTAATGGTGTAAAAGTGAGTATAATTTATACTTGTGTAAGTTTATCCTTTATCGTATATTGAATTAATGCTATTTTTTTCTTTCACTTATCAAGTAAGTTGAAAATCATCACATTTTCTACTATTTTTTCTTCTTTTTTTTTCTTTTCTTTTTCTTTCCTTTTTTCCCGATCAGAACAAAATATTAACGAATTCAAACACTATAAGTGAGTTTATGATCTCTTTCTCTTCATCAATTTTTCCTTTCCTCCTCCTTTTCAACAACTACTCGTTCTCTCATTTTTACCTCATTTTCTCACCACCTCCCTGTAAAGTTGATAACTAAAGTTAGAGGTGAGTTTCCATTCTTTTATTTTTCTTACTCACGCGTCCAATCATCTAATACTCCTACGCCCACATAACAATCTTTGTTATCACCAAATGGGCGTGTGTTTTGGGACTTTGAGCAATGAGTGTTACGTAATAGAAAAATTAAAAATTTATAAATTTTATGCATTTTTTAAAATCCTAACTCCTCTAGATAAATCTACCCCCTATTTTTCATGGATGGTATTCAAAGCCACCTGCAATCTTTTTTTGATAGTTCTTGAAAGGGATTAGGCTAGTTTTATATTTTTTTTTCAAATAAACTTTGATTTCAACATATTTTTTTATGATTACGGGCAATTAAAAAAAATAGTTCTTCATTTTATGATTTGATTTATTTTAAATTTCATTAATTTAATGAAGTTGTTATTGAGTTATACTACTATTAGTTTGGACGAAAGCTTGTGAGGCTATTCCTCCTTCTTGTCTACTTTGTCATTCTCTAATTTCTTTTAGGTTCACATGCTGTTGAGTGTCAGGCTCATAGGATTCCTTGATCTACCTAGGGGATTTATAACATTGTTTTTGGCAGGACTTTACTTCTAGCGAGGGCTACTGTCTCATTAACTTTGACATGACTATCACGCTAACTTATTTAAAAGTTCATTTTACAATAAAACTTGAAAATAAGACATTAATGTATCATTCAATAAATTTACTATCATAACTTTATATACGTCTATATGTTTATTATTTAAAAGTAAACAAACATGTAATTTTAGTAAATCATAAAAGATTAATATAATGAAATACGTACAAAAATATATTATTTATATTTATTTAAATAGGTTGGTCGATTATGTTTAAAAAACTTTTTGAATGATCAAAGCTTGGACTTTTTAAATTAAATATGTCTTTGTAAAAGCCTGGCTTGACTTGATATGATTTAGGCTAGGTCGAAGTGTCTGTCCTATTTCAAAATCCTATTTTCTGTATATAACTATAGTTGATAATTTGGGTTGTTCGGCTTGGTTTTGTTGGGCTAGAGTGTGAAACAAGACAGTTGGGTTACACCAAATTTGCAAGTTTGATGGCCCAATTATCCTTATGTCAAGTAGGCCGATGAGACTATTCAGTCCTAATAAAAAAATAAAACATATTTAACATACAAAATTCTAAAAGAAATATATAAATTTATAAATAAAAAATGGGTTAGACCAACCGAGCCTCTCTTTTTGTTCGGACATGAATTTTATGAGTCTAACTAGGCCTATTGAGCCAATTAAATATGACACAAAATGTCCACTCTCTTTATAATATTCTTTTTATCCAATTCATGAAAAATAAGAAAGTTAATTTGTTATTTGCTGTGAATTGGATAGAAAAGATCTTATAAAGAGAGTCGTATTTTTTTTTAAAGTCAATTTAGTTAATAAAATTAATTTTGTTTGCAATATATTTAAATTAACATTTTCTAAATTACTCTTAAAATTATTAAGACTCATCTTCTCATTTATTTTACCTAATTATTTTCATCTATTTATAAATTAATATATAACTAAATTATCCTAATCTTCACAAGAAAGAGAAAGAGTTTATCTTATTACTAATTTATTTTAGTAATTTTTTATCCAATTAATTAACATGCATCAGTTATTTTTCTTAGTACTCACAAACGAGAAGGAGAATTACCTTATTAATTTATTTAGTAAAATATTATAGAATAATTAATAATATTCTGATAAAAAAATTAACTAATATAAAACAATTTAAAATAAATCTTATAAAAAGAAACAAATTTCTGAAAAAAGGATTAGAGGTACTGAGGTAGTGCTTGTTTTCCGTCAATCTATTAGGCTGCTAACATGAACAAAGCATTAATTTTGCGCGTGCTACAAGACAGTAGTACTTGATTTGATTTTTTTTTCTATTAATAGTTAATAATGAGTTGAAATAAAATAGAAAAAAATTAACATTTACGCTACCTTCGAAATCAATCAGAGTTTAAAAAAGTGAAAAAAAATATAAAGAGTAAAGCGAGAGGGACAAATTCTGACGGTAAAAGAAAAAGAAAATCTGCAGACAACGACAGAGCGAGCAGAGGCAAATCTAAATCGCCACATAATAATAATGATTTGTTTCCCTTTTTAATATTTCAATATCCAATATCCATTAATAATAATATTTAGATGAATAATCAAAAGTTGGGTTGTTGCTACTCTCTCTTTATTAGGGAGCACTCACTTCTTCTCACTCGGTAAAATTGAATTAGGGTTTCATTTTCTTCTTCTTCACCCCACTGTCACTGCGCAAACCCAGTTCTCCCCTTACCCCCTCTCCCTTGCTCCTGATCTTTTCCCGCGCTTCCTTTACCCTGATTTTGAATACTAGCCGTTGGATCTGCCATTTTTATTTTTTTTACCGTTGCTCTCGCCGGAGTGAACGGGAAATGTCTGCGTCCGAAGCGGAGAAGAAGGTCGAGGAGGAAGAGAAGAACCAAGAGGTCAAAGGGGGAGAACTCTTGTTCTGCGGTGCCACGTGTTGGGATATCATTGGTCGTCGCAAAGGCGCCGTCGACGGTAACCTCGTCTCTCCCTCGCGCCTACGTCCTCTCGTCGGCGTCGATATTCGCTACGTCGCCTCCGGCTGCGGTAACTTTTTTAAAAAAATAATTGTTTATTTGTTTTTTATATTCACTTCTTTTTTTTAGTTATTCTGTTGTGTTATGGGTTATGTGTTTTGAAGTGTGTTATCGTTGGTGTGAATGCAGTGTCTTGTCATTGCGTGGCATTGGACGTTGAAGGGCGTTGTTATACATGGGGACGAAATGAGGTATAACTGTGAAGCTTATACACACTTAACACTGATTTTTTTGAGTTTTAAATTGTTGTAGTTTTGACTCTAATTCGTGGGATTTGTTGTGCAGAAAGGGCAACTGGGTCATGGAGATACCATTCAGCGTGACAGACCAACTGTTGTGTCTGAACTTTCTAAGTGAGTTAATGATTTGTTGTGGGTGTATGCTGTTTCGGTTTTCACCAGCTTCTTTTGCCTTTGTTGGCCATGAACATTGTGCTTCCTTGTTTGGTGTTTTGTGTGTGTGTGTGTCAGCAAGAGTATATGCTCAGTCTTTTATCGTGTATGGTATCTGTTTGGCTTCTGGGGTTATCAATGGTCTGTAAAAGTTCTTAGCGTGTTTGTCTATTATGAAGAAGCAACAATTGTAAAAGTTGTTGCTTTTGGTTGATTGTCTGTTTGGTGATTTGCCAATGGATAAAACAGATTTGCTCTTTAATTTTTCTCTTTGATTTTGTATTGGATGTTGATTTTGACGTTTGTCTTTCTCTAACTTTTTCAGCTTAAGGGTTAATTTTGTATGAATTTGTAGTCTGTTCTGTCATTGTTCCTTGTAACGCTAAATTTCTTTGATATTTAAATTGAAGATACAAAATTGTCAAAGCTGGATCAGGGAGGAGCCATACGGTGGTTGTTACGGAGGATGGAAATTCCCTAGCATTTGGATGGAACAAACATGGACAGCTAGGTTCTGGTTCTGTGAGAAATGGTATGCTTGTTTTCAGTGTATCTGTAAAAATCGGCAATTTCTGCTAATGCATTTTTAATGACAGTGTTTGCTTGAATGGTAGTGTGATCCATGTTTTTTCTTGGGCCTTTTTTGGATATTTATGAGTTTAATAGATGTATAGAATTGAATGGAGTAAAGCTTGTCGTTATTCGGGTATTTGATGATGGAACAGAGTAAACCTTGTCGTTATTCGGGTATGCAAAGTTGAAATGGAGTAAAGCTGGTTGTTATTCGGGTATTCAATGATGAAATGGAGTAAAGCTGGTTGTTATTCGGGTATTCGATGATGGAATGGAGAAACATTTCCCTTCCCCTATTTGGAAATTCCAGTTAGCATTATTAATATTGGACTGGATTGGCTGGTCCAATCGGTTTGACCAGAAACTGGACATGTGTCCAGTCTGGACTCCCCTCGGAATTGAAAATGCATCCACCCGCTTGACATGGTTAAAACTGAGCTAAAACCGGTGACCCGAATTGAATTGGAACAACTGAGATATTCACACTGTCAATAAATTGCATGTTGTCCAATGCTTGCTCGTCCAATCATGCTTGACAACTCATGCTGGTCAAGTTTGCAGCTCATCCAATCAGACTTTTGGGCTCATTGTCCAAGGTGGTTTCACACAGTCCAGTGTGTTAATTTGCACAAATATTGAATTTTGTGTGCTGCAGGAGAGTCACATGGGAGGCATAAAGGAGTTGGAATTTGCAATAGAAACGGGGGATAGTCGGACAGGAGTCACGTAAATTGATAATGAAATAATTTTGCATGGATGCTTTAAAAAATTAACTACAACATCAAAGCTTATCATTATTACTTATGTAACAAATATATTTTATGTAGTTATTTTCATATAAAATTAAAATTTTTAATATATACCAATTTTATTCTTCCAATTTTCCCTGATTTGAAATCACTAAAGCAAAAAATAGATATATCTTTTTTTCAAATAAATACCCACGTCACAAGTTGGGAAGCAGTTGTGCACTGCAAATGCAAACTTTGAAGTGCTTAGAAGAAAGTAGCAAATTGCACACTGAAACATGGGGGAAAGGATGGAGTGCACTGCTGAAGCTTCAGTACCAAATCTTGAACTTGTAGAGCTTAAAAACAGAAGCCTAACACTTTCATTCTACATCCACTTGCTCTCTTTCTTGCTCATCAAAATCGTGGTTTTTTATCCCTTGAAAAAGGGATTAAGGGATAAAAATATAATTTTGTAGAATATAAATTGGTTTCTCCTCTTAATTTCGTACTTTTGTTTATGAACAATAAGGATTGCTTTATCTCATAGAGAATGACAATTTGATTTTCTTCCATGCTTTGTCTTGTGCAGAAATTGAGTCATCACCTGTTCGCTGTCTTGTGTCTGATGTAAAACATACTGCTTGTGGCGGTGACTTCACTGTCTGGTTATCTTCCGTTGAAGGAGCTTCTATACTGTATGGTTTCTGGATAAAGATTGCATTCAGTTTTCTTGATTCTCGGTCCACGGGCATGAATATTTTGTTCTTGCTTGGGATGCAGACATGCTGTGGTTGCTGAATTTCAAGTTTTTCTTTTGCTTTGATTTCCAGGACTGCTGGGCTTCCACAGTATGGGCAGCTTGGGCATGGAACAGATAATGAGGTATGCTAAAGGAAGATGTGTCATGTCTTTGTTGTCCCAAGATGTGTGAGTGTCCATATTTTAATTTAAACTCATGGGATGCAGGATACTGTATTCTAGTGGTTGTATATGATCTATTATCTTCAGATTTAAAGGCCAGTTGACCAGAAGCTGTGTGCTTGGGGCCATTTAGGTACCATTGAGCTCATAATGGTTGCCAGGGTTTAACAAATCTTACTATTACTATGATGATTGAATTTTGACTTATATTTGCCTGTGGCTATGGCAGGCATATGTTTTAACATAGTGTTCTTTAGTGCTGATATCTTTCCCTTGGTTTCAGTGCATCAAATTAACCACTTATGTTTTCTTCAATAATTATTTCAGTATACTCAGTTTAAGAAAATATTTGCAAGTTTTAAAATAATATTATTGGATTCAATATTTTAACTTTCAGCAGACTAGATATTTATGCATGCTGTTGGTTGTCTGGATTTTATGAATTTTAAGGCCTTGATTCCTTAGTCTTACTCCTAGTGTAAATAATCTTTAATATCTACTTCCTCCCTTGCTAATGATTTGGTTTTCTTAATTGTTTATCTCTTACCAGTGAATAAATTTGTTTTATGTGCTGGATATTCTTTCCTTCTTTGAAAAAACAGAATAGAAATTTATTTAACATTTGTTTTTTTTGAAGAAAAAAAAAACTACCAATGATTATAGGCATGCCTAAAAATTGTTATAGTTGCAGATTAAGAAACATCAAATGAGAATTATAGAATAATGGACATGAAGGTTTAAACTAATTAGTAATTGTAAAATAATTAATCAAGTTCTGTATTATACTTTTACTAATGTTATTTGTCTTGTGAATCATGTCCCACTTGTTCTCCAGTTACCATCTGTGGCTGGAGTTTTACTCGATCATCTCAGTAAGTTTCATGCATTGTAGAGAAGAAACTCCATGCCAATATGAATTATGAGGATTATATAACGATTGAAATAATAATAGGTCTTTATTTTTCTTCAAGAACAAGTTAATTTTGTCACAGATAATATAACTAAATAAAAAGTTGTTCTCCAAAATTGACCTTGGTTTGGATATGCTATTAATTTTTAACCCATGCTTTGTCTGCCTGAAAATTCAAACTTTTTTTTTTCAATTACATTTGATTCCACTTGCTGTAATATACATTCACATGCATGGGGTCGTGAAGAATAGAAAGCTTTACCTTTACCTAATTTTGCATGTACCTGCAGTATAATTCCAAAGACAGCTCTGTGAGGTTGGTTTATGAACCCCAGCCACGTCCTCGAGCAATTGCTGCTCTTGCTGGGGAAACAATTGTTAAAGTGGCATGTGGAACAAATCACACAGGTGGTTGTTATTCCTTGCTTGATCTTGGTTATATGATCTTATTTACTATTTTTCCTTAATGTTTTTGTTTTTGGATTTTTAGTGGCTGTGGATAAGAATGGCTTTGTCTACACGTGAGTAATCCGCTAGTCTCCTACTTCAATGTTTTACTTCCCTGAGTAAAGTTATAAGTGTTGATTACTTGGGTGTTGGGTGTGCAGGTGGGGTTTTGGTGGTTATGGAAGGTCAGTGCTTAATTCAACATTGGGTTGGCAATGCTTTGTGAACTCCCAATAGACTGCAAATATCAGATAATTTTTATTCAAATTGGTTTTTAATATCTGGTCCCTACTCCCTGTGTTCAAAATTGGTTCTGTAGGCTAGGACATAGGGAGCAGAAGGATGAGTGGGTCCCACGCCGTGTTGAAGTTTTTCAAAATAGAAATGTTTTGCCGCCTGATTCAGTCATATCAGCTGGTTCTGTGAATTCTTCATGTACTGCAGGTATGCCTCACACCCATGTTCTCCGACCCCTTCTTTTAGTAAAATAAATTACACACTGACATTATGTACCTCCTTCATAGCTGTTATTATGTTGCTTGCTTCCTTTTTGGTAATGCGTGTTATACTGTTATTAACTGATGATATTGATAGCATGATCTTTTATCAAGTGTCAAACCCATGCTCTTACGTTACTAATATTGCTTCCTTTTTTATGCATAATAAAATGGACAAGCAATGTGAACATGGGTTAGTTACTAATGTTGATAGCATGTATTTTACTATACATCTTACGTTACCAATTTCCTGTATATTAAAAAGAATCAAGAAAAATATTTGAAGGGGATGTATATGAAAATGAAAACTTCTGTTAGTATTTCTTTAGTGGTTAGTTCATGGTTTGTTAAAAGAGTCCAACCTCAGGAGTCTTTGCACCTGTTGCTAAGGCTCTCCCTTTTATTGATGTATTTTTTATCTTTACACAAGGGAATCAAAAGTCCCATTAACTTTAGGAACAGTTAATTCAATTTATGCTACTGGTTGTACTGACCAAGGATATGATGTTAAGTATTAGCTTTGCTGGCTTTTCCCATGTACAAGATTTCTGCACTCTTTTCAAGCCTCAATTGATCATTATATGACTTATGACTTACAAGTTACAACAATTCAACACCTTTCTTAGTATTTCTAGTTAAAATATTATAATTTATCTCTGATCTGAACAATCCCTATTTAAATTATGATTTTGGTTGCTTATTTCCACAAAATGGATTTTGGTTTCAGTTTCAGTGCTGGTTCTTTTTTCATTTCAGGTGGAGGGCAGTTGTATATGTGGGGAAAATTAAAGAACACTGGTGATGACTGGATGTATCCGAAGCCTCTAATGGATTTAAGGTTGTATACTTGTACTTTATTCCATGGTTTGAATGATAATTCTTGGTTATAAATAATTTCTTGATAAGTTATATTTTCCTCCGACTCTTTTACTTGATGTTGATCAAAGTATTCCATGTTTACTTTGGTAAATAGTGGTTGGAATCTACGATGCATGGATTCAGGCAATATGCACCATTTTGTTGGGGCTGATTCCTCTTGCATAAGTTGGGGACTTGCTCAGAATGGAGAGCTGGGATATGGACCTACTGGACAGAAGTAGGTGTATGCAACTCTTTTTTGGAGTGAATAGGATTGGGGAGTAATCTTTAATTATTTGTGTTGCCTTGATTTTCTTATTTTCTAATCCGGTTTGCACTTGCTCATTAGGTCTTCAGCTGTACCCAAGAAGGTGGATTTACTTGAGGGTATGCATGTAATAAGGTAGGTAGCAAACATCACCCTTTTTTTCCATTTTATCTTGCCTGCCATTTTGTGGATGTTGCAATGTATTCCATTTTCCACCCTGAATGTCAAGTAGTTTCTTTGGTCTCAGTTTGTTTTTGGTAGCCAAAATTTGGCATTGGTTAAGAAGTTATGCTTTGATGCCATGAATATTATTAATAAACAAAAGTTCTTTAGAAATGATGTGATATCTTTTTTATATTGCTATCTATATGAATTAGCAAAATGAGAAATGATCTAAATATTTTCTTATTTTCTAACAGTGTTGCTTGTGGTATGGGTCATTCCATGGTTATTGTTGATAGAGCAAATGTTGCTGATCGACTTGACCAGGTAGCTCTTAAATTTTACCTACTATTATCCTAGGAATTCATTAGCTCATGTTTATTGTATCAAGTTCTCAAAAGGATTTAACAAGGTCTGCTATATTTTTGGCTATATTTATGCTTCTTGTAGCAAAAATCATCAAATTCCAATGGGTTTTGTCTTGAGCTATTTATGTGTTGAATATGACAGGAACCAGTAGATTCTTTGTAATAGGGTTTCGTTTTTGTTCTCAATTTCTATATCTATCTGTTGAATATTATGAATAGATTTAGAGAAGCTGTGAGTTTTGTCTAGTTTTGTAGATATTTTCATGTAGTAAATTTACATCTAGTTATTTTTTTGCTATATATATATATATAGGTTGTTTTTTTCACTCCTATTTGTATCTCTAAAATGTTATCTGTCATACTCGTATGTCCTCTTCACTTCACATGTCCCATGTAGTTTACTTTATCTATTGCATTTTATTTTATGATATGATGTATGCAATACCTAATGTCTCCTTTAACTGCAGCTTGATATATATGATGGGAAAGCTGTTGGTGAAGGTATGCTACTTATTATAAATTCAAATTAGTTTTAGGCTATACTGTACAATCTGTACAAATTGCAAAATGCACAAGTGTGTATCATTTTGTGGCTGTTTTGAGTGGGGTGGGGTGGAATCCTGATCCATCTTCAGTTGACTGTTCAAAAGGCTTTAACAGTCTGGTAGGAGTCTGAACTGGTGCTAATTTCATTGTTCTCTGGCTGCAGGTAATGAGGCCGTAAACACAACTCCAGTGCCTAAGCAGGCTGCGAAAAAGGGTGCAAAAGGAGCTGCTGACAATTCGAAGAAGAGGAAACAATTGAAAGATTCATCTGAGTCAGAGGAGGAAGAGGATGCTGAAGAAAGTGAGGATAGTGAGGATGAAATTAATGGTGAGGTTGAGGCAAAAAGGCCTCGTAGTTCTGGTAAAGGCCGAGGTAAGGCTCCGAAAAAGGCGGGGGCCAAGGGAAAAGGCGCTAAGGAAAAAGGTTCTGGCCGTGGACGGGGTGGGACTGCTGCAAATAAAAGCAGTTCTAAATCTCCTCAGGTGAAAACTGGTAAGAGAGGAAGACCCCGTAAGTCATAACTTAGTTTTTTGTTGGAAATTTTGTTCTCTATATGCCTAGAGAATTCCAGCGTGTAATTCATTGGCCGGTAATTATACCTTGTGTTTCGGTGTTATTATAATTTGATCCCGCTAACTATTTAATGCAAATTTTTTAGAAACATGTTAAATTTGCTGACTGTTTTAAGACGCATGGCAAGAATTGCCCGCTTGTTATAATTTTTTGTAAGGGGATGCTTTTATGGCTTCAGTTTTCCTAATGCCTCTGGATTTGCCCCCTCTATCTTTTATTTTTACCTTAATCTTTTGTTATGCTAACTTGGTGGGATGCTTGCTGATTAAGTTTGAGGCGGATTATGTCGTTTTAATTCTTTTAATCCATTTTTGTATTATGCTCAAGTGTGAGCTTTGGCGCATTGGACGGATAGACAAGTTCAATTCTTAAAAAGAGCCTATTGCAGTGCTGTGGATATGGGCATCTACCCTTTCACCTCTTCGTTTGAGTTGCATCTCAAGTGAGTTGGGTTTCCCAGTTGAGCCTCATGTAATTAATTATAAACGGCTCTAAAGCACATTAAAAGATATAAATGTTACTTTTTTGTAAAAAAAATTGTTAGAAAACAATTTTTTATTCTAGTTCTAACCAGTATTACGTGGAGCCATTGTTGCACTTTTAAAAGTTCGGAAATCTTAATTTATTCAACTATTTACAATGAGATTGCCTGTAAAAGAAAGTGAAAGCAAAGCAAAGCAAAGATCGAAGTGTAAAATATTTTAAAGGCAATTTCTAATAAGCCCAAAAAAATCCATAACTAAAAAAAAATTAAACATTTTAAAGCACTCGATTGATATTATATAAATTAATACCAGAGAATATTTTCTAAAAGAAAATATTACCTTGATAAATTTAACATTTATTTTTTTAATTATTATAACTTCAAACTTTTTTTAATTATTATTCTTGTCCCATGATAAATCTTGATCATAAATACATTGGTGTTATAATCGGTCTTCTGCAGGAGTAATACTGTTTCTGGACAATTTTTTTACTGCTGAGTATTTCCTTTTGTAGCTAATATATATCTAAAATCTTTGGGTCTAAAATGATGAAGATCCTCAGGTTTCCTAGAGTTAATTGAAATCCATGATTTAAGTAATTACTATAACTAACAATTTATTTGTGTGCTTAAGCTTAATTTAGTTCATTTTGGAGAAAGCGACCTGAGTTTCTAGTTTCGGTCCACAATGACTTCGTGTAATCCAACTGTTTTGATAAAAAAAAAAATGCTGTAAAACCTAATCAACACTAAAAAAATGTTAAAAACCAGCCGAAATGTGGTGTCAAGGATGGCCTTAATCAACACAATTCTAAATAGAAGTTGATGTGACATAGCTAATTTGGAAATTAAGTAAACAAATTAGAAATACCTGTTGAGTCGAAGTTCAATTACTATATAATGATAAAATTTGAAAACTATGTTTCGAAAGGCCCGGGGGTGATTTCTGTTGACAACAACGATCTTTATTTTATCCACTGGTCCATTTTGACAACAGTGTCTGAAAGTCACATGCTAAACAAGAACATTTTGTAAGCTATTAGCCCATGTATAAGCCCTATGTCGGAGCATGTCTTTGGGCTTTTATTTTATTAATAGTAGTTGGGTATATCGTTCTTAACACATGCACATGTGACACTGCACAGAGTGGTGAAAGCTCACTAGCGATTCAGAACGGAAGCGTGAGGGATGAGAAGGGATCCAAATTCCAAAAGCATTCTGTGACCTGTTTTGTTTACTGAAGTGAAGGGTTAATGATTAGTTGGGAGTGAGGAAAGATAGCATGTGAAATATGTCAGGTGGATAAGCTTTAAACGAGATGAGGCCATGCACATGCAACACAACCTTTTAGTTTTATGATTTTCATTCACTCACTCACTTGGCACGGTTGATGCTCTCTGCTTGGACGAAATATTTGACGAAACAACAACGTTGTGGCTGTCTTTGTTGGATCCCATGTGACATTGGGCTCCACCAGACCTACGCACTCACCATTTATTGGGTCTATATAGTTGGCTAGTCATGTGCTGTTGTACCTAAACGTCATTTGATTGTTGTTGACCTCAAGTGTCAAGTGTGTGTATTGGTACACACATTCATTCATTCTCCCTCCACTCCGGCTGGTAGGAATAATAAGGAACCCATTACTAATAATGAAAGCAATCTTACGTGGCTCTCTGATGATTGGGACTCTCTGCTTCCACCACTGAGATGATGATATTCCTAGCTACCAAAAAGGGTCATCATATAATTAAGCCATTAAATTAGTGTGTGGTTATACCAAAACATACACGACATGAGATAACGGCTACTATTTGTGGTAAAAACTTGTGGACCAAATATCGAATAACTAATCATGTTTGTTTTCTCTTTGATCGGATATTCTCACTAGTATGGCCATGAGACAACGTACGTACCGTCAACTCTCAAACTACAGATAGTGGTTAAATAGACTTTTCCTTGATATATAAATTTCTCTTGGAGTTTGACTCACAACTTACTTATAACTAATCAGTAATATGATTGAATAATCATGGTGTTTTTGTTTTAAGGTTACTGATGTTATGATACTACATTAAATATTTAACTAATTCAGGTTAAGTTAGATAAAGTTATTATTAATAACCAAGACTCTACCTTTCAATTTTCAACGCAATTGTAATTGAACATTTGAATTCAAAATCCTTAATTAAACTAAAACAGCTTTGTCTATGCATTCGGTGATCAGCTATTTATGATTTGTCAAGTAAAAAAAAGTAAGATTTGAAAAGTGATTAAGAAATAAAAGACTAGTCGTTTTTTCTTTTGGTGTCATTTGTCAACAATATGTTTATTAATATTTCGAAGATAATTTTGAATGCCGCCCAAGTAAATTCCTGATATCGCACACAAATGATCAGACACGATACATGCTGTTTTTTTTTTTTTATCGGTCAGAAAATTAAAAAATAAGGACAAATATCATTCTGTTTGCTTTTTCTTTTTTTTGTGAAAAAAATACTTTATTACGTTAACCGTAAAATATATTATAGTTTTGAGAATGGTTCCTTAGGAAATCATTCGTAAAGCTAGTAGTGTTTGATTTAGTGTGCATTTGGATGTGGGATTTGAATTGATTTTGTAAAATTAAATTTTAAAGTAATATGTTTTATATTTGAATATCTTGTTATAAAATAAAGTTAAGAGTAAAAAATTTCGTAAAAATTTCAGATTTAACATATAAGTTATTCAATATTACTTCAATCCATAATTAATTATAAATTATTTTTTAATGTAAAATCAAGCATGTGAATATGTATTCAAAATCAATTATATAATGTCAAATCAAACAAGTACTTAATATATTTTAAGGTCTTCTTATTCATCTAAAATAGGATTAAAGGATTTAATGAATGTCAGTTGATAACACACACTTGAATTCAATCCTTGTTATTGGGAAGTGACAACATACTTTAAGTACAACTAAATCTCAAATTAAGAATTAGTCTTAATTAATCCAAAGGATCAAAGTTTTTGAGATATCTCAGGATTCCTCTAGAAAACCAAAGATCTCAACTACGGTGGTTAAAAAAAGTATGAAGTTTTTTTTTAAAAAAAAAACTATAACATTTTTTTAGTAAAGTCAAAATTCTTGATTTTTTAAAACTAAACTAATGAGATGGATTTTATTTTCAAAAAAAGGGGCTAAAAGAATTGGCCTGATACTATTGAAAATAACATTGCTCAGACATATATTAAGAGATTTTTTTAGAAGTGATTGGTCTCATTTAATTTATTTTTAAGGACAAATAGTTTTCATATTTGACTTTATTTTTAAATTAAAAATTTTTAATTTTTTTTAAGATTACAATAACTTATCAGAAATAACGCAAATAAGCAGTTGACGCAACTAGTTGAGTAAGCCTTCATTAAGAGTTTTAACTTTTTTTGGAATACCAGTTAGAATAAATCTTCCTAATGACTGAAAGACGGGGACATATTTTAATAAAATAAAATGGATTTAAGTATATTGAAATTTAATTTATTATAAAATATTGAAAACCGATTTTTTTTAAGATATTCTTTTGTGTCAGATGTTTTTTTTTATCTCATTGATTAGAAAAGTATACGTAACCATATACGTCCGTATCAAAACTTTCCACTTAAATTTCCTTAAATAGATGTCATTTAGATGGCGAGTGTAGAGAATATACGTTATATGTGCGTTTATTTTTCAAAAATACTTTTTTAACTATAAAATATCATTTTATTTTGTTTTCCAAAAAAGTCGTTTTTATTATTATTTTGAATTTTATATATATATACACACACACATAACATAAGAAACGGAAAAAGATTATACGTAAACTTAAAACAAATTACATATGTTAAAACTAACTAATATAAGGTGGAGGAGACTTTGTTTTAGAAGATGAAGGGTCTATTTCTTAGAAGTTAGAAAGTGTCATAAGTTAAACACTCTAACTTTGAAGAGAGAGAAAAAATACTTTTTAATTATTATTCATCAACTAATGATCAGTGTAAGAGAAGAGAATATATATAAAAAAAGTTGTTTGTTTAAATCAATTTATAAAACAAGCTATACCGTCAAAAGAATATACAAATAAGTATAAAAATTAACAAAAGCTCTGACCCAAATATACGAAGCCCATGAATCGAATATAATGTTTGTTAACTCCAAAATTTCCAACAAAAGCGTTGCATCCTTGCCTTAGCGTAGGTTCCGGTTGGAACAATGGGGGAAAGAAAGTAGAGTAGTTCCATGAATCAGCGACACGACCATGCTGTAAAGTTTGTATGTCCTTACTCCTTAGTCCTTATTACGATGATAAGGACTTAAATTTTATATATAGAGGGTGTTTTTAATGGGATGATGTGACCAATGTTTTTGTTTTTCATGTAAAAATAGCTTTTATTGAGATACGGTAACGATGATGAATTTTCATTTTTTTTATTCTTACTTTATTAGTTTATTTATATTTTTATTGCATCATTTATTATTATTTTTATGTTTTTTTTTCTTTCATTTTTTCTCTTCCTTTCATTCATCACTCATCTCACATTTTATAGAAAAATTATGAGAAAAACATTACTATTATATACTCCATATCACAAACTTAAATGTAAGGAGCAAACTTACATAGTTAAAATAAAATTAATATGATTAAAAAATTATAATGTTAAAGAATATTGTTAGAGAAGTGCATGTCATCCGAAATTCCGAATGTAAGTTATGCGAATGACAAAGCCTATAAGTTATCACGCATATATTGGTTATAGCAAAGTTATTAAAATGCTTTTGATATTTTATTTTAAAAATATATAATATATTTGTATAGTATTAAATACAAGTTGTGTGGATTTAATTAAAAAATTCATGATTTTTTACAATAAAACATTAAAACTTGTAATACAGTGTATTGCTAACTTTTAATTGCATATTAGCATTTATGTTAAGCTGGAATAGCATATGCTTGTTAGAAATGTATGGCACAACACCCATGTGCTCTTACGTATCTCAAAAGTCCAAGCCACGTCGCAGGCAAGGACAAAATAGCGATCAATGATTTGTTGCTTCTTTATATTGCATGTATTATACTATTTTATTTTATTTTAAGTTAAAGACGAGATTCAATGGGATTGTGAATTCGTGCCAGATGAATAAGTTCCCTTGTTTTAAGTTTTGTTTTAACTAAAAGAAGTATTTTAATTACTTAATTTGTTTTTACTTGTTCTGTTATAAGTTTCACAAAATCAATTAAAGGTTGATATTTTTATTATTTTCTTGTGGTATTTATTAGTTTAGATAGTAATTTTGTAAATTTTACCCAATATTACACAAGTTTTCTAAAAAAATATACTACTATTATTATATAGACAATAGATAGAAATTAAAAATATAATCAAAATGTTATATCACAGCATTTGGATCAATTAATGTTAGATTATTTTAATTTAATTAATAATTTTAAATTTAAATTTTAAATATATAGTTATATTAAATATTTTAAAACAAAATTTTGTTGTTGTAATAATTTTGCTTGGCTCAAACAAAACTGTATGCAATAAAAAATACACGTGGTAAAAAAATCAAAATACCATGTGATATATTTCACACCGTTTCGTAAAAAAATTGTATTAGTAATTTATAAATATTTAATTTTATAGAAATTTAACCTTAGAATGTGTATTTTAATATGTCCTTTATTTTAAAAATTAACTTATATAATTAAAAAATAGGTTGTTTTTTAAACTTAAAACCCACGGTCTAACCCTAATTCACATAAATTTTTTACCCATAAACTTTTTCTATGTAGACATTAACCCTAGTCCACATAAACCGAAACTAAATAGAATAAGCTAACCCACCTTATCAGCTCTAGTTTTAAATATCTTTGGAAAGAGAAAAAAATCATATTAGGACTCAATGGACCCACGTTGGCACAATGAATGGTTTACATACCTTTTGATTAGATTTGAGTGCTGAAACTTGCTAATATTCAGAAGCCAAAATATGATTTTTTAATTCTACCTTCGGGCTTTTGAAGAGGCATGTAAACTTTTGAATAGAAGACAGAGGAATGATGATATACTTATGCTGATGATATATAGAAGACAAGAGTGAGTTAATATTTCAATTGACACAGTATGGATTATGGTCTATTTGGATGAAAATAAAAACAACTTATTATTTTTTTTAAAAAAAAAAAGACATACAACCAAAACCTAATTTCAAAAGGATTAAACCAAATTTAAAATATAATACGTTTTATATGAATGATTTGTTTGTTTGTTTTTTTAGATCTTTGGAACGACTGACTCTATTTGAAGGGTATAGTCAGTTAATGTTTGTGTTCCCCTCCTCTCCAAAGTCTAATGCTTTGTTTAGTGGGAGTGGACTAAAAAGGGAGGTTTGATAACACTCATGGTGTATTTAGTGGAATGGATAAAAATAATATTGAAGATAAATTTTATATTTTTATGAAATTCACATATTTTCCATTTTACTTTAATTTAAATATTTTTTTATCAATTTTTATCCAAACTACTCCAATTTTTTATGAAGTTAACTTTACTGTTAGTGGATCCTACAATTTTGTCTTGTACGAAAAAAAGTGTCACTTACATTTTGTGTCCTTGGGTGGGTAAAAGATACATTCCAACTTATGCATGAACTTTTGGCTGGTAAAAGGAACATTCTTGACCAGATAAATTTTTTTTTTATTTCCACTCTATATCTCACATTTTTCTCTTAAGCCAAACAACTCAACATTATATTCTTTTTCTCTAATTATCTCTCTTTTATTTCCACTCACTATATTTTTCTCTTAACAATCAAACAAAGCACAAGTGTTCATATTTTATTCAATCTATTTTATTATTTTTTTAAAAAGTTATAAAAAAACTAAAGAGAAACATTTATTCCTCTTAAAGTAAATGTGGCAAAACATACATCAATTATTCAAAGGATAAAACAAAAATAATAATTTTTAAAAGTTGTATAGTTTAATTTTATATGTTGTTATCGTAAAAAAAAACTTATTATATATTACGTGACTTTTTAAAAAGTTATTATAAAAATCAATAAATTTACTATGATGATTTGTAATTATATCATATTGTAAAAAAAAATTATATTGTGAATGTTAGACTATTTTATTAAAAGTTTCTAAAATTAAGAATATAGTTTAATTTTTGTATAACAAGCTTTATATTGTAATATTTGATAAATATTCTAAAATTATTCATTTTTTAAATACATTGTAAAAATCATTTTCTTTCAAGATAACTCAAAAGAAAGAGTGTTCAAAAGAGTGTGTTAAGTAATAGTATGTCGTCATTATTATTTTAAAAGTAAAATTGGCATACTGAAAAAGTAATGATTAATTCTATTTGCTGCAAAAAAATATTTTTACTTACCTCTAATAGAACTTTTATTTTCTGTAAAAAAGAAGAAATTTTCTGAATCTCAAACTTCCATTTATATACACAAATTAACGTCATAAAAAATTGACAAAAATGAGGTGACAAACTTCAGTTATGCGAGCTTAAAAGTTAAACTATAGATAAGTTTATGTTCAATAATGTTACGTACATAAAAACTAAAAAAACAACGTCTCCTATTTCATTAATAATATTTAAATAAGAATAATAGTTTTAAGTTAAAAAAATATTTTATAAGTGTTTTATTGTAAGAACAACTACATATTACTTGCACACTGGAGAATTTAAAATCTATGCTTGATTTTTGTTTTTTTTACAAATATCTTTCAATGAAAAACGTTGAAAATCCAATCATACATTAAACGTCAATCACTTTAGTTATAATTCATCACTTCGAGAATGAAAGAATACTAGAATCTCTGACTAGATACTCCTATTTTGATTATTAAAAAAAAAAGAAAAAACTCCTATAGTAATTTAAAGTAAAAGTACAACTTACGGTCGCTTAGTCCATGTATCAATAAAACTTACATTTTAAAAAAAAAACCTATACGAGTATCTTAGAAACTAACCATCCAAACATTTTCTACAAATAGAAATGAAGAGTTTAGGTGCATTAGTGTGAAGCCATGAAGAATTTCATGAGGATGGCTTCCAGTAAAAATTTAAAAACCCTTATTCTATACCAAAAAAAATCAATCGTAGGAATCCACAATTACTTTTAAAATAAAAAAATGAAAAGAAGGGAGGGAAAATTACTTAAAAGTGAGGGGGACCACAGCTGGCTGGATCTTTAACCGTATTAGAAGATGCCATTAAATTAGACAGAAGCTGAAAGTCACGATGAAGATGAAGATCAAGAACAAAATTCTCGCGAGTCTGTTGCGATGTCCTCGACATATTAAAATTTCAAAGCCACAGGTGGATAGTTCAAAAAACGGGGTTGCGTGTGCTCATTATGCTCACCCTCTAACAAGTTAAATTTAAATAATACATTCATTATTTCAATTTTTTTAGTTCTTTTTTTTTTCTGCAGTAAAGATTCGAGTATAATACTTTCATTCATTTGTTAGACTCAACTTCTCGTTAATATTTTGTAGTACAATAAACATGTAATGTGATTATGTGAATATAATTTTGTTATATTGTTAATTAATTAAAATTCACTTTTGACATATTTTTTTAGAGTGATTATAGAAAAACAAAAAAAAAATGGTATATAACAGTTTACTTTGAACACAATTACAAAACATTTATATTGTATGAATTATTTATTTTTTATTTGTTAATAATTTAAAGTAGTTTTAGGAATTTACACATAAAAATTTATTTTAACTTAACGTTAAATCTTAAATCTTGCGATTGAGTTGTATAATAAAAAAAAAATTTACAAACTTCCTGTAATTCTATCAGGTTGGAGTAGGATTGAAAACAGTATTTTTAGAATTGAAAAATACATAATGGTCACAGCATAAAAAATAAAAGAAAATTTAAAATCTGACAGCGCCTTATGTTTTATTTATTTTTGGTACGTGAATGACAAGGGAGATGAACTGATGCAAACGGAACGCGGACTCCAAGCCTAAAACAATGAGGCAGATTTAAGGAGAGAGTTGAGGTCCGTATATTTTAAACTTAAGCTTAGTTTCTATTTTCTAATTTCCAATAACCAACCGCAAAGGTGGTCTTGTTTTTGTTTCTTTTGGAGAAAGAGAGTGAGAGAGAAGAACTGTGTGTTGTGTGTGTAAGAGAGCCATGGGGAAATCTACCTCCTGCTTCAAACTAATCACTTGCGGTGGCGATGCGGCGGAGAAGGATGATTACCACCAAGTCTCTGAGGTAACCTTTCTCATCTCAATGCTTCAATTCACTTTAACACACTCTTACTATGTTTGGCAACATCTGATGTGTGTGTCTGCATGTGTGATCCGAGGTTGTTTGTCTTTTTCTTTAAATTAACGGTCTAGGGCTCTCTTCTGCTTGCTGCATTCATGAATCAGTTGCTTCGTGTTGGATTTCAGTGATTCCGTTTTTTTGTTTTTTTTTTTTTTTTTGGATTGCTTAAAAAACTATAGAATATGAGTTGATGCGGTTTTTCCATCATTGTTTTTTTTTTTTTTGTGTCCTTCTCGTGATGCATAGTTTCATGATTACCGATGGATGTTAGGGAACTGTTCACGCTCTCTGTTGATAATTATTATGTTCACTTTTTTTGTTAACTTCGTTTTCCTGATTATCGATATTTGCATTTCATTGCCAATGCATGAGGACGATCCCAAAATTGTTGGCATTAGCTGATTTTTTAAATCTGGGGTCTAGCAACTTCATTAAGATTATGTCATATGACGCTTTTGATATGAAGTTAGAAACAACTTGATCTTTAGATCTATGCTTCTAGGTCTTCTGTGTTATCATTGGATAAAGTGTACGCATTGCACATGTACCTTCAAATAGTTGCTCATTGCTTTCTAGTAAATTTCATTCAACGAGTGAAAGATTCATCAAAATGATTAGTAATTGGCATTATGAATAATTACGCAAGTCTCAGAAGCATCAATCATATGATCATTGAAAACATAATTCGTCCAGGATTTATTTATTTATTTATTTATAATTTAGTTCATTGAATATTTATTTCCTGTTGTCTGTAATGAGTTATTGTATCTGTGTCATGTGGAAAAATTGTCTGCAATTTCTCATCGTTTTTCATTATTTTTTACAATTCCATTGCATAACTAATTAAAAGCTGCATTTGAAGAGAATATTGTAAAAGCATGCTTCACGAGCAAATTTTTTCTTTTGCAAAATTGGAAGAGTTAATGCTTTGCTGCATTATGAACGAGATGAATCTTTTCGGATTGATGCAGCATTCAATTTTTTACACAAACGTGTATTACTGGAAAAAAAAAGAAAAATATACTCATTCTAGGTTGCTTAGAATCAGCAATCCCATCCTGTAAGTAGGATTTTTTATTGTACTGTTTGAAATCGAAGCCTGGAATATAATCATCATTGTACTGAATCTCTTTTAGTACTAAATTTAGGAAGTAGCATTTGTACATAATGAAGCTAGGGACAGAATCACCCTTCCTGGCTTTTTGCATGTGATTCATGCTGGAATAAAGTAAACTCTCGTAAATTGTGTTGTGGAGGATGTCTGGTCCAAAAATATTTATATTCATCATTTATAATTTCTACTTTCTAGCTAGCAGTAAGAAGAAACTGAGGTTATGTATCCTTTCCAGTGTGCATACATATATGGCTTGAAGTTTGTTTTTGATACATTTATTTTAAATATTATTCCAGATCAAGGAATCTAACGATAAACGTGGTTGGAGTTTCCGAAAGAAATCTGCAAGGCATCGTGTGCTTAGCAATACTGTGATAGCAGAGGCCCCATCTTCTGCAAATAAGGAAACTTCAGAATGTAGTACTTTTAATTTTCAACCACTTCCTGAACCTAATGTTGTTGAGAAGATTTACACAACAAATTGCTCTGATGAGAAGCCCCAGTTATCTTCCTTTGAAAGCTCACAAGTAGAAGAAACAAATGTCATTGAAACTGAGGAGAAGTTGGATGTGAATCCACCAGAGTCTGATGTCATCATCATCCAGGCTGCTATTAGAGGGTTATTGGTATGTTTACCTTTTGAAAGTTTGCTAATCTAGAACCTTGCAAGAAGGAACAACTGTAACTTCTTTTTTGTGCTTTATTCTTGTTTCTTTCAGGCTCAGAGAGAACTACTACAGCTTAAGAAAGTAGTGAAATTGCAAGCTGCTGTTCGTGGGCACTTGGTCCGGAGACATGCTGTAGGAACCCTGCGTTGTATTCAAGCCATCATCAAAATGCAGATCCTTGTGCGAGCTCGTCGTGCTTGGCAGTCACGTCTGGAAAATCATTTAAATCATAAGGATGGCAAAAGGGATTCCTCAGAAGCTTTGGTATTGTTATTTGAAATTACTGATTAGCAGATGCTTTGCCCTCTGTGTATTAATTTTGATGGTTCTTGTTCAGTAGTTACTTGTTTAAGTTTGGTTGAGCTTGGGGAATATTTAGTCTTTAGAATTTTCCCTCAATACATTGAGCATTCGATACCCATGCTTGAAATCCAGAGCATAGGATCTGTGTTTCATTGTTTAATAGTTGAGGCTTATTTTATATTTTAATTGTGAAGAGCATCATATGATGTATAGTATGGTCGATTGATATGCTGGAAACATTGCACTAAGTGTGACCATTTATTTTTTACCTTGGTTTAGGGAAACAAAAATCTCATGACCAAATCAAATGTGAGTTACATTTCCATTGAGAAGCTGCTTAGCAATAGGTTTGCTAGTCAGGTATGGTGAAAATCGATATTTTTGTTACCCACTTTGAAGTTCCTATATTTATTTATTTATTTTCCCACTAAATCCCCTCCCATTTTTTTATACATTCAAGCTGTTGGAATCAACACCAAAGAACAAACATATCCATGTAAAGTGTGATCCTTCTAAATCCGATTCTGCTTGGAAATGGTTGGAAAGGTGGATGTCAGTATCATCAAAAGATATTGCAGAGTGCAAAGAAACTAGTTCTTTGGCAGAGCAATCAAGGGAAAGCAAAGATAGTTCTCCCCTGTTTCAATTCGAAACAGGTATTCCTTCTGAACCTTTTCCCCAAGCAGCTGACTCAGAGCTCACTGTTGAAGATTCACTTCTGCCATCTGAGGATGAAGAAAAGTTAATTACTTATGATGCTAATGACTTTGAGTTTCAAGCAAGCTACTCCACATCATCTATTGTAAAAGATGACTTGGTACAGGTTCCTCCTGAAGAAAGAATTGCATATGATGCTAAAGTTGCCTCAGACGAAGCTGATTCCTTCCTAAATGAAAAATCAGCATCAGATGCAAGTGCCCCACCAGAGCTTAATTTCATTCATAAGGGGCCTGAAATTGCCCCACCATCAGAGCATCATTCTCTTCAGAAGGGGACTGAAATTGCCCCACCATCAGAGCATAGCTCTCTTCATAAGGGTCCTGAAACTGCCCCACCATCAGAGCCTAATTATTTTAATCAGAAGCCTGAAATTGATGGTGAGCAGGGCATACGATCCATGAAAAGATTTGCCTCAGACCAATTAGAGGCTGAAGGAAAGAAACCTGTAAATGGTTCAAGAAAGGTCAGTAATCCTGCATTTATTGCTGCACAGTCAAAATTTGAAGAGCTTAGTTCAATAGCAAATTCTGTTAGGACAAGCAGTTTGTCCTACCAAGATTCAGCTGTTGAATCACAAGGAGACACCTCTTCTGTAGGCAATGATACTGCATATAGATCAAAAGAGTTTGCATTTGAAAATCCTGCTGCTTATCTTTCTAGGTTTGCTGGTTCTGAATGTGGCACTGAACTCTCTATTTCTTCCACTCTTGATTCACCTGACATATCAGAGCCTGGAGCTACGGAAAATGAGCGAGATGCCAAAGATTTAGTGGAAGGGATTGGTATTCTTGAGAACACTGTAAACCGTGATGATGAGGCCAATGGCAATGTTTCACATGTCATCCCAGCTTCTAACCTAGCTAATTCTGTTTTGGATAAGTCAGAGATTGTTGATGACATTAGTGCCAATTTGGGTCACTCGGTGGTAGCTGTGGACTCTGAAGAGCCTGCTATTAAGACCGAGAAAAATGCACCTGACCTGCAGAGAGAGCTGCCAGAGTCTGTTCTGCAAGATTTAAGATCATCTCCAGAAGCTTCACCTAGAAGCCATTTAACTGTCCCTGAATCACAAGGAACACCTTCAAGTGAAGTGTCTGTAAAACCTAAAGATAGTACAATCAGCAAGACTAGATCTGGCAATAAACGTCGGAGCCTATCATTGAGTAACAAATCACCTACAAATCCAAATCATGATTCAGGCTCAAAAGGCAGTAGGGAGCAACTGCCTAAAGATCAGCAGAATGGAAAGAGGCGCAATTCCTTTGGCTTAGTAAAGCCTGATCACATTGATCAAGAACCTAGAGATAATAGTACTAACAACAATTCTCTTCCCCATTTCATGCTAGCTACCGAATCTGCTAGGGCCAAGGTTAATGCAAATAACTCTCCAAGATCAAGTCCAGATGTGCATGAACGAGACATTGAAGTTAAGAAGAGACATTCCTTACCTGGTGCCACTGGTAGGCAAGTTTCTCCCCGCATCCAACGATCAACATCTAAGGCACAGCAGAGTGCCAAAGGAAACAATGTACATCCTCCTCAAGGTAATTTCTAAAGTATAAGGAATCTTCTTTGATAGGATTTGGAAATATTATGTGTGGTGGAGCTTGAGTACCTTTTTTTTTTCCTGGCATTAGGCCATGTTCTAAATGGAGAATCAATTTTGTCTTAATTGAATAGTTTGGCTGTTCAACATGCCAGTAATGGATTTTTTTTATGTGGGTATAACCTTTGATCAATCAGGGCTGTGTTCATTACAAGAATCCGGACTATGTTTACAGATTATGTCTGGGTATAACCTTTGATCAATCAGGGCTGTATTTCTGATCATTGTGGTTGTTTGGGGTTGGGGAACTAGAATGTTAATGACATTTTTTCATCAGTTTGTTTTTGGGTTGTGTTCTTAAAATAATGTTGGAAATGCCAGTTTTTGAGGCTCAAGTGCAAGGAGGCAGATCTTCCTTGTTAAATGAAAAAATGTTGCAAACCTTTTAATGGCAGATATTTTATCACATTTTTTTGTCCTTTGATCAATTAATATGTGCCAACTTGATTTAAACTTTCTTCTTACGCCTGCACATTTATCAATATATCAATGTTAAGATATTTGTAATGTATGATTGTGTTTGTTTGATCTTTTGTGCTTTCTGTCTCACCTCCTTATAGTAAATCAGAATAAGATGCTGGTTCTCCAAACTTTCTAGAGGAAAACTAAGATTTTGGTGTGAAGAAAAGAAAAAAGTTCTGCTTTGCAAGTTGTATTACTTACCTCTTGATTTCTGCTTCTTCCAGAGAGAAAATGGCTGAGGTGAATTGAGGGCGAAGTGTGCCGACAAGCTTCTATGATGATTTCATTTTAATTGTCTTTGAAGCATAGCTGCTCCGTTTTATATGTTTTTTTTTTTCTCCCCCTCTTTATATTTCTTGACTCTTTGTATTCTTTGCCTCCCTTTTCTGCTTCCCCAAATTTGAAGGTGCTCAGTTTGGTTGTGACTGTTGGGACCATGCATATGTAAAAGTGAGTGAGGCTTATATATGTACATTGTTGCTCTGATCATGGTTATTATTGTACCATACCTGTGAGGTGCATGCGATTTGTAAGTTTCAAAGTTCAGACTACGACTGCTTATTTGAGATATTTTAATGTTTGTTAAATATATTTTGCTTGATTTTTGACAACCGCATGATTTTAATACTCATTGCCCATCATTACTGCAATAAGTTGAATATCATCTTTCTGATTTTTTCGGACCACTATCCTCTATAGATGTGATTAGGGATGGAATTAGGCAGAGTCGAGTTAGGTTTTGCTAGGCTTGGGTCTAAC
The DNA here is from genome assembly GCF_000004515.6 of Glycine max. NCBI lineage: Eukaryota > Viridiplantae > Streptophyta > Magnoliopsida > Fabales > Fabaceae > Glycine > Glycine max. The sequence goes on along the minus strand of NC_038242.2, from coordinate 1,958,199 downwards.
CATGATTTGAGTTTGACCTGTTTATTCGTCAAAATCCTTCTTTAAAGGTTTAAGGTGGCCTACACATATAAGCCTAACTTAGCCAACAAGCTTATTTAAAGGCCTTGTTTCTGATATTTTTTTAATAATGAGATAGAGGTAAACATAGATATGTCGAGCTTTATAAAAATCACATCCTCCTTTGGATCATGTTCATCATGCCACTTACAAGTTTGAAGGGTATGATCAAGATTACCACAAGCATCATAAGAAGTGCTCAACCTTTCATACTTAACCAGTAGGCACACAGGATTTGGAAGCTCCTAGTTTGCATGCTCGAGTGAATTACATTAATCACCCTTAAAGTTTCATGAATTTATACAAAAGCATCTGCATTTTTAACCATTATAGTAACCTCCATTGTAAGGGATGTTGGTATAATATTATAAGGGATGCTAATGTAATGTTTTTAAACATTGAGTGTTCGAGTGTTCGTATAAGAATAGAAAAAAGAGTAGTTTTGTAATTTGAAAAAAAAAAACTCAAGGATACGAGTATAATTTGTTCTTATTTATATTGTTTTTTAAGATATATTTATTATTATTTATTTATTTTGATAAAATCTATTATTATTTTAGATAATATCTAATTTATTACATACATTACACTTGTGATAGATGAAAAAATTCTTAACTTTAGATGTGTTCTTTGATCTTGACTCCTTTTAACCAAAATCATGATTTTGGTCAAATATTGGGGTTTATGCAATAATAGACGTGGTTCATGCGAGTGGACGTGTGTGTACATGTGAGAGTGTGCGTGTGTGTACACGTGACATTGAGGACAACCCTTTTAAAGTTATAAATAGGGGCCATCGATTAGGGTTTTACTCTCTTATAAAAATTTTCAATATTTTCTTCTCTATACTCACATTTTGAAGACGTAAAACGATTGAACCCTAAATATGCGTCGATTGCAAAAATCGAAACGAGTTTCATGGGCCTCCGATTTAGATCTTTGTCAGGTAAAATTATCATCTTTTAGTAGCCAAATCCCAACTTGATCGATTCCGATAGTTATCCTATAATCGCTCCTCTTATGAACCCTACTTTTTTTTTTATTCATGCCTTGTGTCTTCCATTAACCTCACTTATGCCTTTTATCTTTGTCACTTATGTCTTTCATTTTTTTTTATTCATGCCTTTTGTATTCCATTAACATCACTTATTCATGCATTTTATCTTTGTCAGGTAAAATTATCATCTTTTAGTAGCCAAATCCCAACTTGATCGATTCCGATAGTTATCCTATAATCGCTTCTCTTATGAACCCTACTTTTTTTTTTATTCTTGCCTTTTGTCTTCCATTAGCCTCACTTTGTGTTCTTGTCTTTGTTGATACTCCATCATCGACCTTTCTTGAATACTGATTACAATCTGATCGGTCCTTGCTAGTTTTGTTTGCGAATTGAGGGTTTTTCCTTTCAAGCCAAGATAATACAGATACAAGGAAAGGAATAACCCTAATTGAATTTGTAGACCCTGGAGGACTTTCTTTCTAATTTGTTTTGAATAAAAGTTGACTAACCATAGATTAAATGCCTAAAAGTAGGCTTTTAAATGATGGAAGAAGAAAGAAGAGAAAACTATTGTTCCAAAATAGCAAAGGAACTAAAGTGAAATTTATTTGGCAATAGTGCTTTGGGCTATAATTTCCTCATGGCATTTAAAATTCCTGATAAGGTCTATGCAGCCTTGTTTCTTCATTTATTTGAAGGTATTGGTAAGGTCATCAGCCAATGCCCAAAAGATAATTTGAAGCTGATTACAATCTGATGTGCCTTTGTTCTGCCTGTGAATTGGGGTTTTTCACCTTTCCAAGTCGCAATGTAGTTTTGACAAAGGGAGAAATGGCCCTAATTGAAATTATAAATCCTGGAGGACTTTCTTCCTGACTTGTTTTTAATGAAAGTTAAACTGGTATTGTTCCAATTGAAGAAGAAGAAAAGAATAGGTATGGTTCCAAAATACAAAGGAATTAACACAACCTATTTGGCAATAGTGGTTTTGATGCTAATTTTTTCATGGCACTTGAAACTCCTGATAAGGTCTATGTTGTCTTGCTACTTCATTCAGTTGAAGCTATTGGTAGGTGTTAAAAGGTCATCAACCAATACAAAAAAGATCATTTGAACGATGTGTCTTGGCCTGTATTTTGAATTGTTAATGAGACTATGGCAAGTCCATCTATGACCATGGCTGCAATTTACAATCTTGTAGTATGTTGGAGAATTACATGCACGAAAAATTAATTAGCAATTACTTTTGCATGAAGAGCTCTAATAGAAGTCCCGAAGAATGTGATAACGAAATGAGCAAAATGCAATTACTAAGATTTTATGACAGAAATATATATATATATATATATATATATATAGTCAAGTTTTCCCGCACCAAGTTAACTACAAATTCTTGGGGCTCGATGGCTAAATCTGATTTGTGAGCTGTTGGTATTTTTTTTCAAAAATGAAAATGTGTGTGAAAGTACTGATTGAATGTTTTGGTTCACTTTCATTGAAGAATAAGCATTATGTTGTTGTATGATTAGAAAAAGTTGTTAATAGCCACTGCAATCTCTAACTCAATGTAAAGTTACGTGGAAGACTTTATATGCAGGGAGAAGAAATTTCAACAACTTAAACACTACTTGAATCGGAATTTATTAGGGGAGAATGAATGCTCTTGTATTAGCTAGTTAGACAATTTCTTTATTTTCTTTAATATACCCCCTTTCAATTTTTTGTAGATTGTGTCATTTATACTTTCATTTTCATCATGTATTACAAACAACGTTTCATATAGGATTAAATTCTATTGGCTTAGGACTCTTGAGGAGAAGGGCATAATTGGCCCTGCTTGATGTTCCTGTTTCTGGATGCCTCTGCTTTTGACAAGCTTTAGATGGTTCAGGAAAAAGAAAAATTTCCTTAATTGGATCTGATCTTAATTTTGAATGGTCTGAATATATGTTCAATTGTGTGTGCTACTGTTCTTGCAGATTATATTTCGAGACATTATTGAAATAATTTATGGTGCAGATATGTGGGTATAGATTGCTTTTGTTACCCTTTAGTGATTTATTTTCTGAATTAGTTTATAATGGTCATCCTAAAATTCTCTCAAGTTTCCATCTGGAAAGATACTTTGAAACATGTTATATTTATTTTGTTAGCCTTTTGCGATTGCACAAGTGAAAAAAAGGGGGACATCATTCCTGGTATTTGCTATTGCTTTGAGACGTGTCCTTATGGGTCTTATGTGTGGTTGCCATGTTACTGCTTGCCATTTGGATTTAAGAATCTGTTATTCTTTCTAAATCAGGGATCTTAATTTGGTGTTACCCAAGTTTCTGTGCACACGGGTCATTGAAAGAAGGCCAGACTCACGTGTGCGCAAATCTTTCTCTCTATGTCCAATTTTAATGAGAGGCATCACTATCTGGCCTAGTAGCTGGGCGACATTGTAAATTATGTTTTTATTAGATAGTGTTTCTTTTCAGACTGGGGAAAATCTTGATGCAGTTTTTCTTTGAGTCCTACACTGGGCTGTGAAAATCTTAAAATATATTGAGGAATAGAAGATATTGGTTCTTGGCCTTTAAGTACCTATTAGATGAAACTTATGAATGTCAAATTTAGTAACTTTTAAGTCCTTCATTCTGATTGCATATATAAATTTGAATGGAAATGTGCTTCTGATATGATTGCAATCATGTTGAATGCTCTTGCATCTATTTGTTTCATCATAATATTTTAGCTACTTGTGTTTTATTTTAGTGACAACAATTCACGTTATATCATCAAAGATTATACTTGGATGAAATATGTTGCAAATTGCTTGATTGTGTATTATACTGACTAATATTGATTTTTGTATGTGATAAGTGAAAGTGATCATTACATCTGTCTGATGACATATATTCATTTTGTGCAAAACATCTTTCATTGTTATCATATTTTATGAGTGGTATTTAACTTTTCTGTGTGTTTGTGTTTTGTGGTCAATAAACTCATGCTGGATTAACATATATATATTCCCTTCAGGGATAAAATGATTTTCTTTATTCTTCAAGTATTTGTGAATTTATAATCACCTACTTGAGGTTGTATTGAGTAGATAGAATTAATAGTTAGTCACTGAAGACTATTCTGCCTAAATATTGGTTATAAAAAAATGTTAGAAGAGCGCCAAAAGGCAAAAGACTAATACTTTTTCATTAAACAGGTTAGGCTATTCTTATCAGAGGAATCTCCTTCACAGGTTGGGTTAAATTCTCAAGACCACGTCCAAGCAAAGACATCATTGCTGTTGCATCCAGATGGAGCAGGTTCTGACGACATTCTGCCTCCTGGATTTGAGGGAACTCATGCTAAAAGTCAGTCCGAGATTAAGCTATCCCAAATACCAGTTATTAAATGGATTACTCCTCCAAAGGTAGTTTTGTGTTAGTTCCCTGTTAAGCAATGCCCTCAGTAGATTTCAGTATTATCTATATTTCAAAATAGATGGAAGCAAGTAAGAGATAAAAAAGTGGTGAAATGCATGAGTTTGTCTTCCATGTTACGTCTTTCTTATTCAATTTGTCATTCTCCCAGATTGAGGTAAATCCCACATGGCGAGTAGCGGTTGGGGAAGAAAGCACAGAGGTAGAGGATCAACCTCAGAGGGAGATGAGAGTACTTGAAGCTATTTATCCTCGAATATCTTCCATTCCTCAAAAGTTTGTGTCTTCTCTTTGCATTGTACTATAATTTTTTTTTTTTATTGGTTTCCATACTCTTGTCATATGAGAATTTCCCCCCCTATATACAGCCCTTCTGTTTCAATGGATGTTGAAGAGTCCCATTGCATGGATGATCAAACTGCTTTGATACCAATAACACCAATTGAAGAAGAAGAAGCAGCAGCAAAAGCATTAATGGATTCCTTGAAACCATTTGATGTTTCACAATCTCTTCAATTAGCTCCTGGTATTCTTAAGGATTCAAACTCTGCTACAAGTATGCAGTTAGCTTGTGGTCTTGCATCTGATGTAGTTGCTGCTGCATTTGTTGCTTTAACTAGCCTTGTGAAGAGAAATGAACATGGAAATTTTATTGACCATGAATCAGTTAATCATATTCTCAACAATCCAGAAGTGATCGTGAAGTTGGTTAGAGATTATAGAGCTGCTAATAATTCACAATATGTACATAATGCGGGGTCATCCTTGGCGGCCTTTTCAAATCCATCGATTCCTATTCAAGGAGAAACCACTACACCTTCATCGGTTGTTTTTTCAGGCACTTCTTCCTATGCTCCCCCAATTGGAGGTCTGGTGGAACCTATTACTACCCAATGGCCTCCTAGGCCTGCAATGAGTTCAGCTATTGTTTCTTCTTCCATTGAGGTCCCTCCTGCAAGAAATGTAAACTACTATAAGAGCTTAATTCAACAACATGGAGGAGATAAACAAGAAACACTTCCATACTCCAGTAAACGTCAGATTCCTCAGTCAGCAACAAACTATGAGACAACCTCCTACAATCATAGAGGTAAAGTATCAAAACCAAAGATAATGAAGCCTTGTATCTTTTTCAACACTTCTAAAGGATGTCGGAAGGGAGCTAACTGTGACTACCATCATGATGCATCATTTTAACCACGGGGTAATACCGTGTCAGGGATACAAAGTTCAAAGAGGATCAAAATGGATCATGAGATTAGCAGTTAAAATGAACTCTGTTGGCTGGTGGTTTTGATTGTCGTTAATTTTAACGGGGACGACTGAATGCAAGTTTATATCATGTGTTTGATGCGCTTAAGTTAGCATTTAATTTAATGAATAATTGTTGTGAGCCTCGTTTGCTACTTATTTTAAATGCTACACATATTATTTTTGACTGAAAGGCTCCTCTTTATTTTCTTCCCTTGTTTAAGAATCTGCCAAAGTTGTTGCTTTTCTTGGTCCATCTTTCATGATTGTGATTTTAGATGGAGACTGAATGCAGGTACAACCAGTTGGATGATGTATTTTTTTTACATTCTGGCAATATAATTTACATTTTTGTGCAATTTAATCTTCCTTGACGCTATTACTGGAAATAATGGGAAGAATACAAGAAAAGTTTGCACTTTAAGATCATGACGTAGCATATTATCTACAGCATCTGGGATCCATTTGTCTTTCAAGACACTCACTTGTTGGCCATTTCCAATTTGCCACAAAACCCCTGCCTCAAGTCCTCAATTATTTCCTTTGTTGACATGATATTACTCCAAACATAACTAGGGTTGTATCCTTTTTAGGCTTCAGGGGTGAGTCTTATGAAAATATTTAGCCCTCATCACTATAGTTATAAGAGAATTCTCTAAGTGAATGATCTGAAACCAATTCCTCTATCACGTTGGATCTGGTGAGCTTTCCCCAATGCATCTTCTCCCCCGCTTAATGAAATCTTGTTGTCATGCTCTTTATGTGGTTTTACATATGGAAGCTGATAGTTGAAAGCATCCCATAGTGTATGTTTGGGCTTGACAGAGGCTTTTTTTTTCTTTCAACCCTTTAATTTCTTCCACACTATTTCCTTCACAAAATTGAAGATTTCAGTGTTTAATCTACCAACCATAGTGGGTAATCCTAGGTAGTTGTCATGTCTCTCAATTGCCTTAACTTTTAGAAGTTGTATGAGCTCATTTTTGCTGGTAGTGGGAACATTTCAGCTGAATGAGAGTTCTAACTTGTGGAAGTTTATCCTCTGCCTTGAAGCTTCCTCATACTTCCTCAAGATGTTAGCTAATTGGAATGCTTCTTCTGTTGTTGCTCTCCAAATATAACAATGTCATCTGTAAAGAATAAGTGTGAAATGGTAGGTGCTCGTGGACAAATTGGATTCCATGAAGAGCTCCTGATTGAACACACTTTGAGATCATAGTAGAAACTGTCTCCACACAAAAGATAAAGAGAATCTCCCTACCTAAGACTCCTTTGCGGCTTGAACTCTTTTTGTGGATTTCCATTAAGCATCACAAAGAAAGAAACAATTTTGACACACTTCATTACCACTTCCATGAAACATCGGGGGAAAACCCATATGATTGAGAAGCTATTGGAGGAAAGACCATTAAAACCTATCAAATGTTTTGGACATGTTGAGCTTGAGAGCTATGAGTCCTTGTCTTATACTTTATGAAATTGAAATACTCAAAAGCTATGATAGCGTTGTCACATGGAGAATATAATCAGACACAAGCTTGAGTGTTGTTAGTACTTAGTACAACATCAGTTCGTTCTTTTGAGGGATTCGTTATTAGCACAAAGTTTATCTTCTTTTTTTTCAAAGCTAAAGAAAATTATAAATCTTGGTAAGAATTTATATATTTTCTACCAATAAAAAGAATCTTTAAGAACCCCAAATCGTAATTAGTATGAAAGGAAAACTTGATCAAATGTGTCAACCTCCATTAAGAATCTATTACGAGTGAACACAAAATCCAATATTATGGATGACATATTTTTAAAAATAAAAAATTAGACTTAATTGTAATTTTTATCTCAATTTTTAAAATTTTGGTGAATTTATTCTAATAAATTAATTTGACCTATTTTATCTAAAAAAATTTAAAAACTTAAAATTTTTATCATCCATGAGTTTAAAAAGTTGAGTGTAAAAAAATGAAATTAAGCCAAAAAAATTATAAATGTTTTTTAATTAATTTATAATAAAAATATAAAAAATAATAAATTCTCTTACTCTTTATGTACAATTAATCTAGACATACACATTTTTTTTTACTGAACCTAGACACACACGTTATAAAACTTAATGTACGCTTGGTAATTATTCATTTGTATAAGAAAATATATTTGAAGACTAAAAAATAACTAAATAATAAAAAAAGAAATCTAATTAATCAAACAATTTTACTCTCTTAACTTTACATTCAATGTATATTTAGATTAATTTAATTACATAAAAACTTAAAACAAATCATAAATATATATATATAAATAAAAAATAGTTAAACCCTATTGTAGTCTACAAATTAAAAAAAAAACATGAATTAACTATAATTAATTCTCATATTAATATTAATCACGTTAATTATTAATTAGAGATGGTAAAATCCCACAAATGAAGAAGGGATGAAAAAAAGAGAACTGGAAATACGAAACCCTAAACCCATCATCGCTCCCAGAAAGTTGTATCGGTTTCTCTTCTTAAGTTTTCTTCACCATCTCAAGATTAAGCTTTTTGGGTTCATTACAGGAAAATGTTGAAATTCTTGTCGAGAGTGAAAATCGAGTTCAACGCGTTGGACCCGCGAACGGCGTCGTGTATGGAGTTTCTGGCGCAATGCAACTCGCGGAAGGCGAAGGAGTCGAACCCGGCGTGCGAAGTGGAGGTGAAGCGCGTGAGGGAAGAGCGCGCGCCGCAGATAACGGTGACGTTCGTTAACGGCGTTGAGGAAGTGTTCGACGCGACGGCGACGCCGGCTCAGAGCATACGAAACTTGATTCTGGAAAAGGGTCAGCACCTCGAGACGGAGCAGATGTTCCGCGAAGCTGGGGAACCCTGGCCCGTTGTCATCCCCGACGAGGAGCTCTCGCAAATCGCACCCCCTACCAAAGTGCGTTTCCATTTTCTCTTTTTCAATTGTATTTGCTTCGCCTGTAATATTTAAGCATGTGATTAGGCTTTCAAATGTAAGCGTCAGTTCCTTAAGCATGTGATTAGGAGTTTGAGCCATAAGTCTATGTATGGAAGAACATCTGTTTAGAGAGATTGGTCCGTTAAATAGATCTCTTTACCTCGAAAGATTAGAATTTTACTATTGAGTGGTGGATACCTTGGACACACTAGTGAATTAAATTTAAGTTTGTATGATTTTGAAGATGGAAGAGTAGTAATGATTTAAAAAGGTGTAGTTCGGAAAATTGTTCTTAGCTTTGTTAGTTCTGGTTATAGGTGTGTGTGCATCATAAGTTGCAATGGAGAATTTTTTGGATTCATGAGTTGTGCTATAAGGCAATATGTGGTATTTTTGTGGATGATACAATAGACTGGATTCTTAGTATGCTTTATATTAATTGTGTTGTAGAATGCAGATAGATGAATAGTAAATACTAAATACATTGTCAGTGTTGTTTGATGGATTTCCTTTTTTATAACGAAGCTAGTACTTATGCCTGTATAGCTACAATGTATATGTGATAACTCGGTGATATGGTTTAGTGTTGAGTTTGAGTATGGTTTTATTAACTGTCTTCGATACTCATTGGCTTTGTAAAACGTGGCTTGTAGCTATATCAATTTTAATTAATTTGTGTGTTTTATGTGCCCATTCTTTTAGCCAAGGAAAGCAGAAGACAAGAAGCAATAGGCAATAGCTGAATATTGTTGAGCTTATTAACGGCTATGGATTCTTCTGGGTTTTGTCACCCTTTCTCTTGTTTCTTTTTGGTGGGAGATATGGCATCTGATTCCTGCTGTTGGTGCTGCATACCTTGCTGTATTTCAGCACTTAATTATTGAATGCATAACTATGTATGAGTTGCACAATAATGTAAGGCTCTGAATTGCTAATTTTGAAACTGTAATCTTGTCATGATTGTTTTTGCTTAGTTTGGTTTCCAGAGGATAATTACCGTTTGCATGCACTGCTTACTTGCCTAACTGCTACAAACTTCCATATAATTTTCCTTGTGGCTGCTAACGCGAAGCAACTACATGATGCTGTTCCTGCACGAGTAAGTGTTGCGCTCTAATTCCTAAACGAGTGGTTTAGGAAAATCATTTTTGGGAACAACTTTTTTGCTATTCTTTTGAAGAGAGACGAGTCTGTGAATTTTCTATGTATACGCCAATTATAAGATTTGTGGTTTGAAAATCAATTTAGCCAAATATTGATTTTGTGTATATTGTGGGCGAGTGCACTCGATGTTCTCTCCACTGTTATCTTGGTTTTCAAATTTTTTAGCATCCTGCTGCCCTGTACAACCTGCTTCTTCCTATTTAGGCCTTTTGAATGATAATGATACTTTTATTTTTCAAACTATGGATCAAATTGCTTTGGTTTTACATTAAAATTTATTTTAGTTCTTAAACAATACAGCTGTAATCTATTGCGTCCTTTATAAGTGATTGTTATTAATTTGATTTATCAAATTTTAGATTTTCAATATTTTGATCCCTGCATCAAAATAGCGTAGTAGCTGGATGATGTTGAATTAGACTTGTCGAAAGGGCTTAAAAAGTAAAGAGTTGAACTGAGTATTGATAAAATGTATATCTTTAATGGAGCAAAATAGGAATTTATTCTAAAATCTAAATAGAATAATGCTTGTGTTCTCCCTTGGGGTGAGATTTCTCTTGCTCATGTTTGATTGTTGATTGTTCTGCAACTTGGAAGGATTGGGATTTCTCGTTTATCACGTTTTCCCATTTCGAATTTCAATGGAGAGCATGTAAAGGATTGGGAGGTTTGTTGCTAACACTACGAAGATAAATTTTGGTGATTTGTGTTTACCTGCAACGGTGGTCTATATATACTTGGGAACTAAAGTATGCAATGTAACGACAGATAATTAACTTTACAAAGCATTTGTGGTACGCCAACCCACTACGGTCTACCTAGTTGTTGCTTAACTGCAGAGTCTTTGAATAGTGGATTTGTCGGTCTCGAGCCTGAATATGTATAGATTGGACTTCAGTAAATATTTTATCTGTTAAAATTGCACAAGGGAGTTTTTTTTTAGTGTTTGACCTTTATTTTCTGCTAAATAAGTACTTGGCGTTTTAAAATTGTGTTATATATGATAAAAAAAAAAAGTATTGCTTATTAAAAAAAAGACACTCTCATCCACGTGCAGGGTTAAGGAATTCTACTTGGCACATTTGTAAGTAGTTTGATCATGCACGTAGCCATCGGAGAGAAGAGAGACAGCTATAACTATTTACAATTAGGCTTTGTATAATAATCCTAACGAAAAATGGGGTTAAACAACTCCATATTCCATATGATCCAATAAAATTATACATAGTTGTTTAGTATTTTTTATGTACAAAATTTTATATAATTTTATTAGATTATTTAACCTCATTTTTACTTAAGGGCAATTAGACCACCCTATTTTCTTTCATTAATTAAGAAAATTAATTTATATTATTTAATTATATTTATTAGTATGTTTAAAAAATATTTTTTAAGAGTATCTTTCATGGAAAAGAATAAAAGTTAGTCATTGGAGTAAAATCTCAATTAATTATTTTTTAAATGATATTAATCATTAAATAGAGAGAAAGTAATAAAATGTAGTTATAATTGAGTTCACTAGTTTTTTTTTATATATAAATGAGTTTGGAGAAAATACCTGATGATTAATTTATAGTGTACTAGAAAAGAAGACAGGAACAAAACAAAGCGCCTTCAGTGAACAGGTTGGTGTTCTGTGCATGACGTTGACATGCTACAACTTACAAGATAACACAACCGCAACCGAGACACGCACAAAAATGTTCCCCTACGTGTCCTCTTTTCACAAGTGAGTCTCGTGTTCTGTTCTTCTTCCTCCTTACTCTTCAAATTCCACTCACCCCTTTGTGTTAGATACCAAGAGAAGAAAGAAATGGGTTCCATCTCTCTGAAAATAGGCGACGGAACCGCCAGATTCAGAAGAGCACACCTTCTTCACAAAAACTTCTCCCTCATTCGCCGAGAGATAGGTATGTCCCAATAGAAACTTGCCCAGATGGAAAAAGACCTTCTCGGCTACGAAAGCCTCGACCTTTCTCGACCCGGCATCGCAGACGAACTCAAACTTCCAATGGCAATGGCGGTTCCCACTTATCGCCAATGGCACTGGCAACTTCCATGCAAAACAGACCCCTGCATAATAACTTTCGAAAGAGATCCTGTTACGTAAATGGGACGAGATTCTTCATCTCCGTGTATAGTGGAACTCCACCTCGAATCGCTCAACTGAATGAAAGACATTGGCCTGAAGGCGATATCAAAATACTAGTCAGCAATTGCGCATCGTTAATGGTTTCTAGACGAAGCAAATACTAGTCACGTCATTGTTTGGGCCTTTATGGCCAGTCTAATTAAAACTGTTAAAAAAAAAATAGAACTCCAGCCGATTTTGACACACTTATTTTATTTTATTAAACAAACCTATATAACTATTGTACTACCACTGAGTTTTAGTAATATAACTATTATAACCAGTTGTTATGAATGAAATTAAATTTCATCTTTTTAAATAAAATTATAGAGTTTGAATCATGTGGGTAAAAAAATATTAAAAAAACAGATCTAATAAAAATAATTAGATTTTTTGACAAATATTAATTATTAAAAAAATTAATAAATATTATACACGAATGTCATAGAAAAAAAAAAAGTTCTAATACATTTTGCGAATAACATGCACCGATGTCCCCTATCACCTAATTAATCCAATCATGACATGTAATTTTTATTTGAAAATTAAACTAATCTAATCAAATATAATAACACATTAATTAAAAAAAATTATCGTTTTTGAACTAATCTAATCAAATCTTATTTATCTATTTTCAGTGTTAATTTAATTTTTTTTGTTGAATATAATTAATTTTAAAAAATAATCAATTTAATTTGTATGTATAACAAATCATGAATGCATTTGGAAGCTTTATTTTAATACGTGATCTTCTCATCAATATTTTTAACTAAATATTCTTTTTATAACCTATGATTTTTAAAATATATATAACAAAAATTGTTGTTTTCATATAATCATGTGTATATAAATTATCTCTCTTTTCTTATAATCATGTGCATGCAAGCAAGGATCAATGAGGCGGCTTCTGACAGAAGATTTTACGCATCTCACAATGCCAAGTTTATCCTCAAGTTTTGTTTTCGTTAAATTCAGATATGCAATTTAATTTATAGTTCACTGGGAAGGAAGACATTCCGTGTCTTTCTAAATTTTTTAAATAATATAAAATAAAATTTAAATATAATTAATATAAAAATAATGAAAAGTTAATATAAGTTAAAAAAAATGAAATTTAAAAATTAATTTAAAGATAAAATTATTCAATGAAATATATATGCTAAAAAAATATTATTTTTATTAATAATTATAAATAAGAATCAAGGTGATTAAAATTCAAACTTTTTTGCCCTATTTTAATCATGGACAATAATGTGGAATTAATAGATGGTAGCCGCAATTTTGAAAATGGAAGCAGATATGGCGGTCTCTAAAGGCCGTTTGCATGGCGAGCGACATGTAAGTCCAAAGTAATATAAATTAATGATTGTATAAAATAAAATAGCTTACTATGTGCCATCTATATATCTAGGGAATACTAGTATACTGTGCAGTAGTACGCACTATAATACTGCGTTGATCTAAGTAAAGATACTTACATTATAGGTCGCCAATTCTAATTTTTCAATTGATATTTTTAACATAATTTAAAAAATTAATATATTTTTTTATACTTTTTATGCTTTTGTTGCAAATTTTAAAAAAAAATTATGCACCACAAAACTCATTTCTCCCGAAGACAAATCACTAATTTGTATAATAAAACAAAATCAGTTTCAATGGATAGGACATACGATATTCAATTCATCAGTTTTTCTTTTTTCTTTTTCGTTCATTCAATTCACCAGTTTGAAACACATGTTTTATGAGATAATAAAACAAAATCTCCTTTGCTTTCCTCTCATAAATTAGATAGCACTCCTTCCATCTTTTTTTTTTCCCTCGCAGAACCATCTTATTCTTTTATTTGTATAAGATTAATGTACGTACGTAGATTAAAAAATATTTAATGAAAGTTAAATAATGTTATATTTGGACTAAATATTTTTATTTGATATTTTGATATTTGATATTATACTAACAGTGGGTATTAAATGAAAGTATATTTAAAAAAAAATATTAATTGAACTTTGAAATTCTAAAACAAAAATAAATAATTTTCAAGATAAAATAAAAGGCTAAAATAACTAAAGAAATAGAGTAAACTTGTAGGAATGACAATCAGAGGTATTGATGAAGAATTTGACTCTCCTCATCCCATCTTCACAAAAGACGGGACAAATACATGTTTACATATAAAAGAAGTGAGCTTAAAATTTTAATATTCATCCACATCTCCATTGAAATTTTTTGGGTTAGAATATATTCGCGGATAATTGATTATTACATTTTTAAAAATTTTAATTTACTTATATATTTTTAAACAAATTATATATTAATTTTTTAATTATATTTTAATTCAAACATTATATAAATATAATGAATAACAAAAAAAATTAAAATAAAAAATTAAGAATTCAATTATATTTTTAGTTAAATATATATTTTTAAGTTTATTATTTAATTATTTAAATATTAAACTAATTGATTTATATATTCAAAAATTTAATAATATATATATATATATATATATATATATATATATATATTATGTTGTGAGAAAAAATTATAAAAAATATATTGGTGAGGGAACAAGAATGGGTATAATTTGATATTCATTTTCATTATCATCTTGCTTAAAAAGTTTGACTAATATTCGGATTAGAACGGATAAATGAGTTCAAATCGTATTTGTGAATACAAAATTATTTGTCATAACTAGATAGAGGAGTATTTATATATAAATCATAGTAATTGTTTCTTTTTTATTTATTTATAATGACTCTCTTTTATTTTTTATAGCAAGTTTCATAGAATGTTAGTTTAGGGAAAATGTATTTTTTAAATGATGATAGTACAATTAAATATTACTAACTTTTTAAATTAACGTAAAATATATATTTTTATATTTGAGACCAAAATAGTTTCTTCCAATAAATCCTTTGGTTGATTCAATGACCAAGATCAATCAATTCGTGCATACAAATCCATTCCATTAATATAGCCCTTTCATTTTTGTTTTTTTTAATATTAAAATATAGGAATAGGAAATTACATCTTATTTAAAGACAAGAAAAATGGAAAATTTCTCAAACTACACTATTTTTTTTGTATCTTTTATCAAATTACATAAATTTGTAAAAAAAATTCCTATATACACCACATTTCTATGTTCACTATCCTGACTTTTGTACGGGCCTCTTTTTTTTAATTAATTTATATGTTTAAATTTTTAAAATAATACAAATATTATATTATATAAATATATTTTTAATTGATTTTAAAAATACTTTTTTATTAAAATAATTTTCTAATAAGAAAATAATATTATTAAATATAATTACTTGTATTATTTAATTTATATAAGACATTTTGTAGGTGAACATTTTTTTTAAATATAAATTTTGTCTAATAATATATTTGCTTTAGTAAAAAAATTAAAACTTTTAATATTATTATGTTACTGAATATAATTTGTTTTTTTATGTCATTAGATTTTTTAAAAAGATGATAATACTTTTTGTTTAACAACTTATTTATAGAAGAACATTATACTACATTATAAATAAAATACTTAAAAAATTATATTTGGTCAATGAAAAACTTAAGATGAAGGTATATTGGAACAACTGATTCTGTTATGGTTATGTTATCGACAAATTTCACGTTTTTTTTTTCTATTGTTCATTTTCGTTTTCGTCTATCTCAGTACGGTCACCTTTCTCCTTGGATCAGGACCCCATTGATCTCTTTCATATTCTTGACAGATTAATTCGTGTGACAATAAACCAAAATAGTTATTGTAGACTGTAAAATATGTTGTAAAACATAATTCATGAGATCAACATTAACAGAGACACCAATAATGTGAAAACACGGTAAGTGTTTAACCTCATATTCACTCAATCATGGGATTGTAACATTACGTTAAATCTTTTGTGAACATAAATTTAGCTAAAAAATATATACATGTAACTAAAAAATTATACTATAATTTTCTCAATTTTTTTTATTTTTCTTTATCTATATATATCTCTTAAAAAATTATAATAATAAAAAATTGGAGAAAATAATTATTTTTAAAAAAATTAATTTTTTTAATAAAACAAGTATATTATTAGACAATTTTAATAATTTTTATTATTAAAATTTTTAATTTTTATTTGTATTATTTTAATAACTTAAATTAAAAAAATAGGTCTCTTTAGAAGTCTGGGTGGTGAAACCCAATTTCCCAGTTAACATAGAAATGTAGTGTATATTGAATTTTTTTTTACAAACTTGTATAATTTAAAAAAAGATAGGAGAGAGAAGATGTAGTTGAAAAAATTTACCCAAGAAAAATCTTCAAATTCAAAGAACATTAAGAGATACTTATATTTATTTTATCTGGAAAAAAAATGAAGAGTCAAATCTACAACCTTATTAGTTGCATGCCAGACTTTGAATTGCTTTACTTTGACCAGCTTTTTGAAATTTTATACTCTCATTTCAAAATAAGTAATGTTTCAGCACGCAAAAAATTATTATTAAGTATGGTATTTTAAATTTGTAATGAATTTTTATTACAATTTTATCCTTAAAAATAATCATGATGGCTTTTGAATACTGTGCATATTTTTTTTTCAATAATCAACAAAGATAATTTATATAATAAAATTATTCAACTCATTAAATTTATTGATATTAATGTTTTTAATCTTTATGATAAAAAGTAGTTTAAATGTCGATTATCGTAAATAACCGCTGACTTGTTTGCGTATCATCGTAAATACCCTTCCAGAAATCCAGCGTATATTCTTCATATCTCCCTACAGTTTTTGTCTCATCACCAACCAATTTAATCAAATTTTATGAAAGCCCATGAGGTAAACAACAAACTATCGGGATATATAGAACATAACTCGTGACCTACAGATTAAATTACATTTTAAATTTGTTGCCCGTTCATGTTTTCTTAACGTAATTTATAGATTTGCTAAGATATGTGTGTTGTTATAAAACATTGAACTACGCAAATAAATGCCATGACCCTTATATCCTAATAAGTGAGGTTGTATGGTCACATTATTCTAACGGGAACCTTAATTAGGGGGGATGCACCCTACTTACCAAAACATGCGAAGTGGACCCATAAATCCTAATCCGAAATTTTTCGCACTTAACTCTATTCACCTGCAAGCACCACAATTTTGTACTCCTTGTGATGTTTTATATATATATATATATATATAAGAGCCAGAACAAAACAAGAAAAATGAAAAATTTTAATCTTAATGGTCACTTAAGTGACATGTGTCGTCATTCTATGTTTGTAATGATCATAAAATAAGAAATGATCATGTTAAAATCTGATTGGGTAAGATGCTCAAAATATGGGCAGTGGAGAAATTAGGAGGGTGCTTTTGGCTGTTTCTTTTGGGAATTATAAAAAAAGGTTGAATGGGGGCATCTCTGCACATGGGTGGTGTAGTCAGATTTGGAGATTGGAAAATGGTTCCTTTGAAGAGCTTTCAATTTAAGATTATTTTGTGTTTTATTGCCAATAACATCT
The DNA here is from genome assembly GCF_000004515.6 of Glycine max. Lineage (NCBI taxonomy): Eukaryota > Viridiplantae > Streptophyta > Magnoliopsida > Fabales > Fabaceae > Glycine > Glycine max. Next base: position 1,940,702 of record NC_038242.2, on the reverse strand, counting down.
TAAGGCTCTTTTTAAGGAGACCTTAACTAGAAAGCATATTTTATTAGTGGGTCAGCCTAACCTCAATGGTAAAGCATGGACCCTAAGCTACTTGGTTTTCTTTCCTTCGCAGTGTAATGGGAACGTCCTTTCAGTCCTTTGCAATTTTAAAATATCGTCTTCAAGGTGTAAAGATGAAAATGAAACTGGCAGTTGGGCGTGCAATTAAAGAGGCTTTTTATAAATGGATTGGTTTACTTTTAAAAATTAGGCACTTGTTATTTTTACCTCCTCTTTTTTTTTTTATTGATATACCTCCCCTTTTTACTTTTTTTCCCTTATCTTTCTCTCTTATAATCCTCTATCCGTTTTTCTTCAGAGAAAAAAGCATACCCCCTCTCCAGTCTCTACTATTTCTTGCCCACTAGCAATAAACTTATATATTGGAAAGCAGTGATGATCCCGTTCATTAATCTCTAGACCATTTGATTATTATTTTCAGTGAATGTTTTTTGAATTTTTGCATCTAGTGTGATTGATGATGTTTGGAAGGAGTTTGGGTATGATGATGTGATGTGCCTGTGTTTTTCTTTCCATTCTAGTTTTGGATTTCCTATTGTTTTTTTTTTTTTTGCCATGGCTTCTATTTTGACCAAAAAACCCTCTCACAAACAGTATGATAGTATGAAGCAAGATTGGATTGATGAATGTTCAGTATTCCATTTGCGCACATTCCTCTTTTTTTCACTTAGTCATCCAAAATTTAATCAAAATTTCAAGATTTTCTCTTTGATCGCTATAACTTATATTGTTCTCGCACTAGAAATTGCTCTTAAAAAGCAATGTTGTGATGAGGTTTGGATTCAAACAAGTAATAAAGGAAGGTATACATATTAATTAACTGCCTAAAATTAACAGAATAGTATACTTTTAAAAAAACACATAAGTAATTTAAGTTAGATTTCTGAGAGTTGACTTTGGTTTAGTGAAAGAAAATTCCAAGAGTTTTTAATTGTCAGAAAATTTTAAAAATATATTAGTTAGCTATTTTAAAATAAATTACCCCATTTTAATAGATAAAAAAAAGCCGTGCAAAGATTTTGTGACACACCTATCGGTAAGGAAGGGATTCTCTCTCATGTAAAAAAAAAACTTGAAACTTTGAAGTTTTAATTTTTATCTTATAATAAAAATATATTATATTAATTTATCTTTTACATGGCTAGGACCTCATCCAGAGTTAAAATGTGAGCGGAGAGAATGTTTTTCTGAAATTCCTCAGATTGTACATTACTAAATAGAAACAGACAGCAGTCCAGTCATGCATGTTTTGGCCTTCTACTCGATCAAACAATTTTAGCCTTTTAGGCATCCAGAACAGATATTTGTGTTTCTTTACATTACCAAGTCTATCATTTTCAGGAGAATGAGCTATCTATTTCCTAGGAATATGATCGACAATATGATATCAGCTTGCCATTTCTCCCTTTTTATTTTATTTCACTCTGAGAAATATAATTTAGAACACTGGTTTGGTAATCACAATATGACAGGAGAGCAAAATAAAAATATGATAAAATAAGAATATTATAAGTTTTATTTATATACGGGGTAACAAATAAGACAATGATAAGTATTAATATAATATAATTTATGCTGAAATGACAAAAGTACTATTTTGTTAAAGTTAGATAAATTTTTTTAAAAAAACAATTTTTTTCAAATTCTGAACATTATATAAAAAATTATGATGTTAACTAAATTCTATAAAATTGTATTTTATTTAGTGTGGTTTTTTTTCTTAGAATATATAAAATTTAAAAATTATAATTATTATTCAAATATTTTAATAATTATTATTTAATTTTTGAGAATATTTGATATAATTTAAATTTATATGTAAAAATTATTATTATATACTGGTGAAAAAAAAAAGAAAAGACTTTATGTGATTGGACTTGAAAGTTATATATATATATTAGAAAACTGGGAATCTGAGATGGATTACATACTAATGGTGAATATGCAGGTAATTATGAGGAAGGGCAAGGGCAGATTTTGAAACTTCCCATTATAAAAGAAGAGCAGCACACTTTTTCCAATCCCCCCCCCCCCCCCCTGGAATTAGCAATATAGTCAGTGTAGCTGTGGGGGGAAAATGTCTCTTGGAAAGTGCAACATCGTCAGGCTCCGCCAAATGCTGCGGCGGTGGCGTAGCAAGGCCCGCATGTCGGCCCACCGAATACCGTCCGATGTTCCAGCGGGACACGTGGCGGTGTGCGTGGGCACCAACTCGAGGAGATTTGTGGTGCGCGCGACGTACCTGAACCACCCCGTGTTCAAGAAGCTACTGGTTGAGGCGGAGGAAGAGTACGGGTTCTCCAACCACGGCCTTCTCGCCATTCCCTGCGACGAAGCGCTATTCGAACAACTACTACGCTTCATTTCACGCTCCGACTGCCACCTCGCCCTTAGAAACAACCTCCACTTCTACCTTCAATCCCTACCACTACTCCACTGAATTCTGAGCAGACGGCAAAGCGGTGCCAAAGTGGTCCACCCAGTCGTCCCGGCTTCAATCGGACTTCATCTTATTCAACCTTTTTATTCTTTTGTAAATTACTCTTTTTTATTTTTGATTGTGTTGTCCGGGGAGTAATGATGGAAATTCAATTATTATAGATTCTCCGTGTGCGTTTCGCGCACGATGCAATCATGGAAAGACAAATGAGAGTTATCATGGCATCAACTCAATCAACCCACGTGAAGGAAAAGCAGACCTAAGTTTCAAAGTACTGTACACATTTATCAAGTATTTTAAGTTACTCATCTTATTTCACTCTTCTCTCCATTTTCAACGACAATTTTTTTGCTTCATTAGTGAGTTTGACAGATTTCTCAATTTAAGTCATTTCCTTCCAAGATAGTAACGACCAACCTAAATAATGGTTGATGGGTCTTTGACCTGTTCTGAAGCTTGCATTCCCCTGTGTTTGGTGTCCCAATTCTTAACTCAATTATTGGTTTAAATAATAATATTACTAATAATAAAAGTCAATTTTTTAAGTGTGATTTTAATATTGTTGTTCACTTAAATTTTATTTTTTTTTTACTTTCTCATAATATTTGTTGGTTTTAAGTAAAAGATCATGAATGTCTCTCAAGTGTCTCAATTTATTAGATTAGTGACTAACTAATTCTCACATTAAGTTACCTATCAAAATGAAACATCAATTTTTCTTCAAACAAACAAAAAAAACTAAAAATTTTAAATAAATGAATATAAGTTTATGTTAATAATAGTGAATATCACTGGACCAGACTGTCTTAAAAAAATGCTTACATCATGCCCGAACAAAAGCAAAAGAAAAGATGAGCATAACTAGTACAATTAAGAGCCTTTGCATGTGCTAGTCACGTCATCACTTTACTATTCACGGTTATTTATTCCTACAAGCTAGTTAGTTTAGAGTCGTTCTAATTAATTTAAATGTAAATATAATAATGTGACAAACATTTTTTTTTCCTGGATATAGAATGTTTGGTGCGAAAAAACGAACAGGACTTCTGTAAAGTGAACATGACTTTAAGACAAATAATAAAGGATATATCTTTTTTTTTTCAGCCTTTCAATTGATCACAAAAAATGGGTCCTTACTATTTTGGAGTCCGGTTAAAAGATGAATAAAATTTAATCAATAATTATTTTTATCATAGATCGAACTTGAATAATATTTCACTGATTCAATCTTAATTTTAACATGTTAATCACTTATGTCCAATCCCTTGATTATAAATAATATATCTAATCTAAATTTTGAACGGATTCAGATTAAAAAAATATTTATCCCTAAGATTAGAAATCAAAGAAAAATATCAAAGAATTTATAATAAATTATACATTCTATCCAATGAACTTAATTAAATTTTCTAGATAAAGATAATCTTTAAATAGAATATAATACAAACATATTTTTTGTTTATTGCAAATATACGTTGTTTCTTACAATTTGTGTATTAAAATAATAATCATCATAGGTTATTTTATATAAATCAAGAAAAAAAAAGAGTACTATTTTCACAAAATTAATCTTACATTATTGTTAATTATTTTTAGATTTTACAGTTTATTATTAATATGTAAGGAATATAAATAAAAAATAATTAATGTTAAACTTTTACAATTATATTGAAATAAAAAAATCTTATATAAAAATTATTATTGAACGGATGGAATAATACTTCGGATTACAGAATAAGAAATGATTTTGTATATTTTTAGGGCTTGACAGTTGACCAAAATAATCCGTGGAAACAAACAAATAGCTGTATGCCGATATGGACGTGATTTTACAGGTTACTAACAGAAGCCCAAACACAAAAGAATCCTGGTCCGATTGGACTGATGACGAATCTTATGAATTAAGGAGCCTAGTGTTTTATAAATCGTTCAATTGCAAACCTTATGAACCTATTCTCATATCAGCACGATATAAAAAGAAGATAGCAATATACAATTTACAATGAGTTGCAGCAGCCATAGGATAGACACGTCAATAATTCAACAATAAATGACTATAGTAGAGTTTCAATTTAAGAACTACCTAGGTTAGACTAAATTGATCATATTTATTATTTTGAGAAATTAAATTAATGTTGAAAATATTTAAAACACTAAGGTGCTAGTATTTCTAAGAATTGTTTTAAAATTCATATCTAGAGTTTAGACTGCTTTTTAATTGATTGACAATGTAATTTTTTATATTAATAGTTTGCATATTCCAAAAAATCAAATAAGAGGGTTAGCTTTGAAATAAATTGGGAAAAATTATTGAACATTGCTCTTAACGAATGAATATAAGTTCTGTCATAACAAAAAATAGTAAATATTCTATGAATATTTTTGGTAAATAAACATTACACGAAATTTACTAACTCATGAAAAATGTGACCAATTTTTTGAAGTAGAAAAGTGAGTTGATAAATACTAGTATGTAACCCAAAATCATTAGTCAGCATCTGTGTACGATATCGATATATATATATATATATATATATATATATATATATATATATATATATATATATATATATATATATATATATATATATATTTCCTCCTATAAATGGTAAAATTTCAAAAGGTGCAAATGACTTTGTCAAGATAACATGGAACGCGTTCCTCGTGGTCTGTTTGGGTCAATAATCTCCATCGTCACATGAAGGAGGAACTTGTAGTGTTTTGCAAAGTAATCCCTGTTGTAGAGACTAGAGAGGGGTGTTTTACTTTTACCCATGGGTGGCCTCATCTCCATCTCCATTGTTTTCCCATAACTAAGAATAGGTTACAATTTGGTTTCTCATAGTTTATGCAATCACCACACCTCATCCTTTCGCCCTAGCTATGAGGGCATTTTTTAGTGAACGGAAAATATGAAATCGTCATTTTGATTTCAAAATTTAGTATTAAAAAGTTGGAATTTTTGCTAATGAGTTGTTCCAAACATACAAAGAAATCAAGTGCACAATGTAAAAAAAAATAATAATAAAACGATCAGTTTTTATGGAGTGGCCACATGCACAATTTGTGGCATTTTCCATCCTAAAAGAATTTCCTTTTAAAAAAAACTGAAACTTAATAATTTCATTTGTTTCATACATGCATTCTTTAACCGTCTTGTTCTTGTCAGTTGTCACATGTGAGGTCTTGTAATCAAGCGCGCGCTCCCTTTCAACTTTCAAGTGCGTGACGAGAAAAAAGCACAACACTGTTTAACTTTTGCCAGATTTAGAAAAAAAAAGGTGTTGGTGAGAAAACAGGAGTGAAAATTTCTTTTAAATAGAAAAATTAGCATAAGCCTTTTTTATTTTTTATTTATTCTATCATTATTACTATTTTCACTTGTTTGCTGAAGTGATGTTGTGGCCCTGGACTGATACTGTTTTTGGCCCATTTTTATATGTTTGATAGTTGTTGTGAAATTCTAATTGAGTTGCTATTGGACCACATTGCTAATGGCTCTTATCTGGTAGCTAAAACATTTTTTTTCCAAAAGTATTCTTCTCACGGAATCATAGTTTTGTTGTAGGTGATGAGAAGCGGAACCATGATTCCTTTATATATCATTTTTCCATCTCCTTTTGCACAACCGGAATCACAATAATTGCTATTTTTTGGCACCCCAAACAACACATTGCTATTTTTTTTGTCACCCCCAAACAGTATAATTGGTTGTGTTGTGTTCAACGAAATCATGATCTTATTGAACAGAACACACCAAAATCATGTTTTTCATTGTGTCCTTCAAATAAAAAAACACAACCAAAAATGGGATTTTGTTGTGTGCCTAAACAAAGATTACAATGGAAACACATTTTTTTGTTACGTGTTCATTTTTTGTTTTTAAAAAAGAAACGAACTCATAATTTTGTTTAATACAATAGATTCACAATTCCATTTACCACGAAAACACAGAAAAAAAAAAACAGTTATGAGAGGGTTGAGAAGGGATTGTTTGGGGATTTTGGACACAAAAGGTGTCAAGAAGGAGAAAGGGGTTCCAAGAAGGGAGAGACACGGGAAAGAGGGAGAGGTGGAGAATTTTAAAATGAGGGCAAAATGGTATTTTTGCAGGGAGGTAGGGTATAGGGACCAATATCAATTCCGATTTCTAAGCATGAAACCACTAAATACTGGGAACGGGCCGCACGGCCCATTTAAACATTTTCTTTTTTGAATCCTTTAAAATTTAAAAGATAACAGTAACCATAAAATAATAAATAACTATAGAAAAATAAAAATATTTCACAATTCAAGTTATTTTTTTCAATAAGGTTAAATATGACACATATTTTTTATTTTTACAAGTTTTGGGATACATTTCAAAATAAAATATTTTATAACTATTAAAATAAAGATTAATTGATTGATTTAATTTTTCATAAATAATTAAAGGAAAAATTTAAGACAATTAAATAATTCAAATGATTTAACTAACATTATATCGATTTGAGTAAAATTGAATTTGGATCTCTAAAGAAAGATTTTGGATTCAAAGTTTGTGAATAATTGAGAAAGGAGACCTCACAATAACTGGAAAGAAAAACATCCGCAAAGATGATCAGATATCTTGCCAAATATTAGTCATCATTAGTTTCAGTGGAGTTGATATTTTTTTTAGTAAACCTGGGATATTTTCTAGCTGAGAGTAAAAAATTAATCCGTGGAAGATTATCGGACTTAATTCATTAATTAAAGGTAACTGATTGTTTGTGACATGTTAAAGTTTATATATTGAAAATGATTATTGATGCTGCGAATAGTTTATGTTAATTGGAATGTCTCCATCTATGCAGAATCCAACTCGTAATTCTTATGATTATAATAAGTAATTATGTTATGATTAGTTTGCGGTCGAGTTGATGTTTGATATCTTGGAATTATTTTGGGTCTTCTGAAGAATCCTTTTATCTCGTATTGTTTGTATCTCTAATGAATACTAAAAATGATTATAAAAGACAAAGAACGTAAATCAAAAGTAACATGGAGAGAAATGAGGAAATTTATAAAAAGAAATTATCGAATCTGAGTCCCTCTTGGGTTGGGAATTCGGGCCCATCACCCATGACCCACATATGGTGGCCGTTCTGATATGAATCCTAAGATTGCTTTTGTTCCATTCTATGCAAACGTCTGGGTGGTGTGTTGGTGATTAAAATTAATATGATTACTTTCATCATGAAAAAGGTCCATGATTTAGACAAATGTGTTTGATTATTGTTTTAGTGAATAACAATTGCACTTCTAATCTGGTTGTTAGCTACTTTACTTCACTAGTCCCTTTTGCTTTTCTATGTGTGGTGATACCATTTCAAGCCTTTGCTTAATCAGTTTTTCCACTGCTCGTCAATTTTTTTTGGTGAATGACTTCTCATCAATTTATTTAATAATAATACAAATGAAGACTACCATTTTGTTTAAAGAAACAAAGAGGAAGACATGCCATCAAGGAATTACGAAAGTTTGGAGAATACCATTACCGAAGAAAGAAGTTTGGAGAGAGATTACGACTTTAGAGCACATTAAAATTAGCAGAGAAGGGATTTTACATCACGATACCAATAAGCTAGATGACATGTCATTAGAAGAAGGCTCAAGTTAAAAGTCAAAATCATATACACTGATACAAGATATATACGAATTCATTGCATCCAACTTTGGTTCACACGTAGCAATTAAGATTTAGAGAACAAATTCACCCTAATTCAGATTTTGGCGAATAGACCAAATATATTGCCATTTAGTACTGGAGTCAAATCCAAATATAATCTGGTGGTGTTTCTTTAACTATACAATAAAACTTACGTTCTTGACATAATTGTTTTTAGGTAAATGTTCCCTTTTTTCTATTTACATTTACATTTCTTTTTTTCTTTTGGTATTATTTACATTTACATTTCACGTTCACGTCTATTTACCAAAACTTCCTGCGCATGGCGTACAAAGAAAGTGGACCCGAGAAGCATGAAAAGTGAAAAGAGTCATGATTTATTTGTTGTTTTCATCTATAGAAAGGAGCAGTAAAGGAATACGTAAGATATTGGATAATTAACTAGAGATAACATTGTAATAGAAAAATAAATATTATCTGACTTTTTAACAAAAAAATAGTGATTTTTTTATAAAAAAAATGATGAATTGATGGAGGTAATATTTTTAATCATTAGACAGATGTTTTTTTTTTTTGAAGGAATTATTAGACAGTAGGAGTCAGGAAAGAATAAGAGATGCTTAAGTTTTACATCTTAAATTTCCTTAACCCTATTTCACAACTCATTACTGCTAATAAAGGTACAATTGTCAACTTTTTTTAAAAAAATCTTTGTCTTTTTCTTTAATAATTTGCTTATATCAATTCATCTTTAAATTTTACCTTTTATTACTTTTTTATGCCCGTATTAATTTCTTTCTATCTTTTTTCTCTCTCTCTTTCAAATCAAACAAAATATTAAAGCTATACTACTAGAAAAATATTTAAATTACACAAAATAAAAGAAAATAAAATATTATCTTGAAATTTATATGAAAGCTATAAATCAAAGAATTAAAGTAAGTTTTGATTTCATTCTAGCAGGTCTTGAAATTGCAACCCGGAAAGGCTAATGGCCCCATACTTTGAAAGCCATATTAATTCGAAGAAATATTTTTAAAATTTCTAAACAAATATTTTTCCTATTAATCCATTTATTTATTAAAAAGTATTAAGTATTTTTTTTACACTTTTGGAATATTAAATAACTTAGTTTTGATTTAGTTGTTTTTTTTTAAATATTCTAATGATTTAAAAAATAATACTACTACTACTCTATTCAAAAACAAACACGAGTGGGTGAGTGGGGACAACCTTTCTTTTTTAACCTCATTCTCAAGTTTCAACTTTAGTCATTGGATCCCCATTCCCTTGTCTCTCTCCCTCTCTCTTTGTTCCACCACTCAATGCTCTTTTGCTTTTGCCATCAGTAAGGAATTTATGGCCGAGAAACCTATCTATAAGGGTGATTCAGACCTTGTAGCCACCCAGGTGTAAAGAAAGAAATGAGAATGTGACAAAAAAAAATAATATTGGTCTGCATAAGGGTTATAAGATTGGCGTGAAGGAAGAAGGAAGAAAGAGAATTTGTAGGTTGGAATTTTTTTACTAATAAAAATTATTAACGATTAATATTGATAGATTATATATATATTGGGTTACATACCACTATACAGTCTTTCTAGCTGCCGCTTTGGGTCAAGTTGCGGCGCATTACTCATAAATGTTGTTCTCTAACACAACAATTATAATTATGTTTTGTATCCAAGAAATAATTATTGTCTTATTACAGAAAATAGCGTTAACGACATATTACATCATACAGAGTACTAGGTACGTAGTATATTCTATTCTAACAAAATGAGATCAATCACTGATCACCTACGATTCACTGAATTCATGTGATGTTTGCAATGCAGAATGCAAGCAAAATATTAAATCCCGGGGTGCCATTTAGGGAAATTTGTTTATTGAGGAATGTTTATGTAAGCTGTCAGTTGTGTGAAATCAGAGATGGAGTCACGGAGGTATTGGATTAATGAAATGTATAAGGCTTAGGGATCGTCCGGTTGAGTGGAAAAAATATAAAAAAGTGAAAAAAATAAATTAAATTTAAGTAAAATATAAAAATGTGAGTCTCATCTCACCTTATTTTATTTTTTTACTTTATTTCTCTTCTCTTTAAAATAATATAAAATATAAGTAAATAATTACTACTTAATTACATATTTAATAATGTTTAAATATGAAAAAATTTAGATATTTGATCTTCACGATAATATTGCATGATTTATATTATCTTCGATTCCTATTTATAAAAGAATATTGCATGATTTACTAGCTAGTTAGATTGTTAATTTTTTTAAATTAAAAAGTTATTTGACATATTTTCAATGTTTTGATTGCATCAATTGATAAAATGATTCCTTTTTTATTGTATATTTTATATGTTATTTTATCGATGTAAAGAAAGTCGACCTCCACTTAAACTTGGTTGTTTGTTAGATAAAACTTGTTACTCCAACGGTGGTTGAGTGTGGTGGAAATTGAAATAGAGGTGGTGACACCTATAGGAGCTCCAACACTGAATTTGTATGAAATTCAATGTAACTGATGGACTTCTTGAACATGCTTTTCAAAACTTCTGCATGTTTGATTTCACTAATATCGGACTCATTTGAGTTAATTTATTATGAGTTGTTTAAAACGTGAGTCAATCTATCTGACTCAATTTTTAGTGAATCAAGAAATAATCATTTCAACTTAAGTTATCACAGATTAATAGGTTAAAAATGTTGTCTCACCTAAATAAATAGAAAATTAACCATTATTTTAATTTGTCTGTAACAGAATATTATAAAAATTAGATACTTAAATTTAAACTAATGTTGCAAAAATTAAATTTAAACATTATTTTAATTGGTTTGTCAAAAAACCCAATAATAATTAAACATTTACATTTTAAACTGATGTTGTCGGTTTTGTAATTGTATAAGGTAATTACTAAATAACTAAGGAAATAAAAAAAAACTTTTATTTTATAGAGACCAAAATTTAAGCCTATAAAATGTTATTCTTGCCGCTATATTAGCAATAAAAAGAAATCAAATTGTTCGATGGATTACATGCACTAATTATTTACATGACATGGATGAATCCAAGGCTTAAAGGATGATTTTCTTTATATAAGTAATTGTTTTTTAATAACCTCCAAGAATGTAAGTTAAGTGCATTGTTTTGGATACTCTTGAAGATCTTGGTTGATGGTTGATGACTTAAAACCAACATTTTATTTGAATAAAATTGTTAGTTTTAGTTATTGAAATATGGAGATAAAAGTAATATGAATTCTAATTGAAGAGTGAAGAATGGAATTAATGATAGTTATAATTGCGCATCTAAATCTAGGTTTTGTCCAATCATAGTAAGTGAGGATGAGTACAAGTAACGGCTCTTGTTTTTTATATCATCCCAGTGGACAGTGGCTATGCACTTACAAAGCCGCCAAGTCATCCATCATGCGGCTACACACCAAATTTGTGAGCTGTAGAGTGTAGAATGCCAGTCAGTGTGGTCCAAACAAAAGTTGTAGCAATCACACTTCCTTTCAATTTCAATTTCAATTAAATCAAATCAAAAAACTTTAAATTAATTAAACCACCATTACCAATCTAAAAGTAAAAAAGAAAAACTTCCTTTACCAAAATCGGATACAGCTCAGATGCTTGCTTGCGTCTGACACAAACCATTCTAAGCATCCCAGAGGGTCAATTACGTAAAACCACCACTAACCTTTTTAATCTTCCATTTGCTTTTAAAAAAAAAACATTAGTTTTCTCGTACGCGTTAATCAAGGTTGCAGAACAAGAAAAAAAATGGGCTTTGTTTTGTGTCTCCTTCAACGTCCAGCTTTTAAGTTCCAAGAGACGCAACACACGCACCTTCTAATTCCGAATTTCTTAGGAACATAGCACCCTCTCTGTCTCCTATTCCAATCGAGATCCTCATTCTTCACTTTCAATCTCTAACTAGTAACTAGCATTGTTGCTTCAACATTTTCTTCGGTTACATTTTTTTCAGGTAAGTTTATTTTATCCACATTATCTTCGCTCACTTATTATTCATTCACATTTTCTTCGCTCACTGGCTTCGGACACGGAACAGTTTCAGTGAAACTGCTCGCTACAGTTTTTTTTTTTTTTTTTATATTATTCTCATATACTTCGTCATGGAGAACTTTTTCTTTTTTCTTCTTCTTTAAATTGTCGGTGAGGTTCTGTTCCGTGCGGTTCCAATTGTTGCTATTTTTAGAATTAGAAACGTTTCATTCATTCCATAACATTACGGAATAATTTTCCCAATATTAACTCGGGTGCTCTTAATCTGCGCCGCTCTAGTCTAGACCATAGCTGATTTCCATTAATTTGGATCTAATTTGAGCGATAAAGACGGTTTAGCAATAATAAACAATCATTACGAAAGATCACTTCTATCTTTCTTTTTATTTTTATTTTTTGGAGGGTAAAAATTAAAAACCCCACTCACTAACTTGCTTTAGTCTCAAGTTTGAGAGAAAAGAATATATGTGGCTTTTTGTTGATAGTTTCGGTACACGGTTATAGCATGCGCGCAAGTGCGGTGGTTGGATCTCGGAAATCGCCGTTACACAAATATCACTGCCACTCAAGCAGAAGCAGTAAGCAGTACCATGCTGCTTCAATGCATTTCACCAATTTAGTAATTTCGCTCAATCCCGAACCAATACCTTGCTTCAATTTAATCAACTTTTTACCACCGACAATTAGATTTACCCACGCACCACGCCAGAATGCATAGCCATTATCATTTCTAAATTGCATACCAAGGTAGTTTTTTTTTTTTAAAAATAAAATTCTTTACCTAATTAGTAATTAGGATGCTGGAATTTTAAGATGTTATTACTATTTGTGTTACCGGTTATCTTGTTATATTGTCATTCGAATCTAGTTATCTTGAACGGTGATGAAGTTGATGATAGAGTTTGCAGCACAATCCGTTGCTGTTGTAGTGTGAAAATTTTGTGTGGTGAAAACCTAATCTGAGTGTTGAATTATATGTTTAATTCTACGTGGCTTTTGTAGTTTGCGATGGATCGACGGTGGCCTTGGAAGAAAAAATCATCAGAAAAGTCCGTGATTGAGAAAGCAACTACTGCATTGGATTCCTCCGATGCTTCCAACAACCAGGTATATTTGTTTGTTGGCATTTTCACACAAGAAAATATCTGCAAAATTTTTGTGCCTTAAAAAATTTCCCACCTTTTTTAGTGCTATTTGGTAACTAAGTTCTGTTTTATTTTTGTGTCTGAGTGTGACTGTTTTACCAATTTTTAATGTCTATAGTTTGTTGCTACTTTGCTAATGATCCTTTCATTGTTAATATTTTATTTTTATTAATAATCTTGATTCACGTCTTCTGCGAGTTTCCTATTCTTAGCCAGCTTTTAAGCATTTTACACTTTCTGTACGTTATTTGCGTGTTATAGTTTCCTTGAATAAAAACTGTAGTTCAACATACATTTTCTGTACATTGTTCAATAATCCTGTCTCTCTGTCTTTCGTGTGTATGTGTGTGTGTGAAGGACTTAAATATGGCTTGGTTGATTCAACAATGTGATTTAAGTTTTTTTTTTGTATTTTCTATTTTGTTTTGTATTTACTTGCAAAAACAGGATAACAACAAGAAACCAAACTATGTTCAAATCTCTGTGGAATCCTATTCACATCTGTCTGACTTGGAAGATCAAGTGAAGACATATGAGGAAAAAGTTCAGACACTTGAAGATGAGATCAAGGAAATGAATGAAAAGATGTCTGCAGCAAACTCTGAGATCAATACCAAGGAAAGCATGGTAAAACAACATGCTAAAGTGGCTGAAGAAGCTGTATCAGGTTACATACTTAATGAATTTACTTACCATCTTAAACATGTTCAGGCTGGAAGCTTGCCTCACCACAAATTGCTTCTCACTATTCTTGGAATTAAATTTTTATTGAAACTCTGCAGGCTGGGAAAAGGCTGAAGCTGAAGCTTTGGCATTGAAGAACCATCTAGAATCTGTCACTCTTTTAAAACTCACTGCTGAGGATCGCGCAACGCATTTAGATGGTGCTCTTAAAGAGTGTATGCGACAAATACGAAACCTGAAGGAAGAACATGAGCATAAAATACAGGAAGTTGCTCTCTCAAAAACCATGCAATTAGACAAGATTAAGGGGGAGCTGGAGGCAAAGATAGTGAACTTTGAACAGGAACTTCTTAGGTCTGCTGCTGAAAATGGGACTCTGTCAAGGTCATTGCAGGAACGCTCGAACATGCTAATCAAATTAAGCGAAGAGAAGGGTCATGCCGAGGGTGAAATTGAGCTTCTTAAGGGCAACATAGAAGCATGTGAAAGGGAAATTAATTCACTTAAATATGAACTTCATGTTGTTTCTAAAGAGCTTGAAATTCGCAATGAAGAAAAAAATATGAGTATGAGGTCTGCTGAAGCTGCTAACAAGCAGCATATGGAGGGTGTAAAAAAAATTACCAAGTTAGAGGCTGAGTGCCAAAGATTACGTGGTCTTGTGAGGAAAAAGTTACCTGGTCCTGCTGCACTTGCACAGATGAAGCTAGAAGTCGAAAGCCTTGGCCGAGATTTTGGAGAAAGTCGATTAAGGAAGTCCCCTGTGAAGCCTGCTACCCCTAATTTGTCTCCATTACCTGATTTCTCCCTGGAGAATGTACAGAAATTCCAGAAGGACAATGAATTTCTTACGGAGCGTTTATTAGCAATGGAAGAAGAAACGAAGATGCTGAAAGAAGCTTTGGCTAAACGTAACAGTGAGTTGCAGGCCTCAAGGAGTATGTGTGCTAAAACACTGAGCAAACTTCAAAGTTTGGAAGCACAATCTCAGAACCAGCTGAAAGGATCTCCAAAATCCATCGTCCAGTTAACTCACGAACGTATTTATAATCAAAATTCAAGCAGTGCACCAAGTTTGATCTCCATGTCTGAAGATGGAAATGACGATGCAGAAAGTTGTGCTGAATCTTGGGCAACAGCAATAGTCTCTGGGCTATCCCAATTTCCTAGAGAAAAGTGCAATGAGGAATCAAATAAATCTGAAGTCACTAACAAGTTGGAACTAATGGATGACTTTCTGGAGGTGGAGAAGTTGGCTCGTTTGTCAAATGATTCCAATGTAGATGCCACTATTTCAGTTTCTTCAAACAATAAGACAACTGACTTTGTGGCTGATGATTTATCAGAAGTCTGTACTGGCAAAGAAGGTCTGTCTGAAAAAAATGGCGATTCAGATCAATTGCCAAATGAAGTGTCTTCTGATGCTTTGATGTCAGCACCAGATTCTCAAACTGACGTTAGTGGCTTGTTATTAACAGAACTTAGATCAAGAATATTACTGGTTTTTGAGTCCTTAGCTAAGGATGCTGACATAGGGAAGATTGTGGATGATATTAAACATGTGCTTGAAGATTCACATGACACTACCATCCACCACTCTGTGGATGCCCATCCTTCTGACACTACATGTGATAGGAAGGATAATCCTGAAGATGCTGGCTTAAATCTTGAAAAGGAAGTAATTTCATCCCAGCAACCCAAAGAATATGTGCAGATAACTACAGATTTGGAAGCTGCAGTTTCTCAGATTCATGACTTTGTATTGTTCCTTGGCAAGGAAGCAATGACATCATTTCATGATGTATCTTCTGATGGAAATGAAATGAGGCAAAAGATTGAGGAATTCTCCGTCACCTTTAATAAAGTGTTATGCAACAATGCAAGTTTGCTACAGTTTGTTCTTGACCTGTCCTATGTTCTAGATAAAGCAAGTGAGTTCAGATTTAATGTCCTTGGCTACAAGGGCACCGAAGCTGAAAGTAACAGTCCAGATTGCATAGATAAGATTGCTTTGCCCGAAAATAAGTTAGTACAAGACAATTCATCTGGAGAAAGATATCAAAATGGTTGTTCCCATATTCTTAATCCATGTTCTAATCCTGAGGTTCCTGATGATGGAAATTTGGTCTCAGGTTATAAAGCAGATGCTGCATCACAGAAACTGTCAATAGAGGAGTTTGAAGAATTGAAACTAGAGAAAGAGAAAGTAGTGATTGATCTGTCAAATTGTACTGAGAATCTTGAAATGACAAAGTCTCAATTGCTAGAGGCAGAGCAACTTCTAGCTGAAGTTAAATCACAATTGGCTTCTGCTAATAAATCAAACAGCTTGGCTGAGACACAGCTAAGGTGTATGGCAGAATCGTACAACTCACTTGAAACACGTGCCCAGGACTTGGAAACTGAGCTGAACCATCTGCAAATCAAGATAGAATCTCTGGAGAATGAACTTCAAGAGGAAAAGAGGGCTCATGAAGCTGCTATGGCCAGGAGCAAGGAGCTAGAAGAGCAGTTAAAAAGGTTAGGCATCATCTAATATCTGGGTGCAAGTATTTAAATTATTCTCCGCAGTCCTATTTAGAGGCTATCGAGTGTCGATAACATATTTTCTGCATTTGTGTTTTATGTTGATCAAAATTGGAAAATGTTATGAAAAGCAGGGTTTCATATATCTATTCTTATGGAAACCTCTGTTGCTGGTTCAAATTCTGATTTCTATGTTACTGTTTGTTTAGGATTGAGTGCTTGGCAGCTGATGATGACCACAAGACTCCGCATGTAAGGCTGTAATTCCAATGTGAAAATTAATTACCATGTTGAATTTCGCATGTCATACTGTTGAATATATATTTAGTTAGGATTGTATTAAAAAAATTAAGTTAGGAAAATATAGGCTCTCATGATTATTAAAAAATCCATAAGGTGTGTATCTAAATCTGGAATTTCTTTAGATGGGTTGAGAGTCTAAGTTTGATTTTTATTATAAATTATAAATGCAGGAGAGAAATTTGACAGCTGCTGCTGAAAAGCTAGCCGAGTGTCAAGAAACCATACTTCTTCTGGGCAAGCAGTTAAATTCTTTACGTCCACAAACTGAGGCAAATGACTCACCGTACAGTAAGATAAATCCAAAAGATGAAGGATTCACAGAAGATGAACATACTACTAATGGCCAAAAGTTTCAAGAATTAGGCCAGTTGGAGATGGACAGTTCTACTTCTGCTTTTGTGCCAAGATTGAGTTCGGAGTCCCCCTTGCATTTTTCCAACAGTTTATTTAGCCCTTCGGACAGCGAGTCCACCATTCCAGCCAGATCCCCAGTACAGCATTCTAAATCAAAACCAAAACACAGGCCTACCAAGTCAGCCTCTTCTTCAGTTTCTTCCGCCACCACACCTGAGAAACATGCACGGGGATTTAGTAGATTCTTTTCACCTAAAGGAAAGTCTGGTCATTGAGCCTGCACCGGCACCGGCTCTATGAAAATTCATAACGAGTAAGCCACTTGGTGATGACATTTGGAAAGCACCAAGGTCCAAACCCTTCATGTTTGACAGAATTGAGTTTTTGGGGAGGTTTGTGTAATTAAGGAGGGTATACCATGAGTGCCAGGTGATTTTTGTATGTAATGGTTGTACCATATGTTTTTTTTTTTCTTTTGCTTTTTATGGTTTTGCCCCCTCTATTCTGTAATTTAAGTAGCAAAGGACAAACTTTGACATAGTATCTGAACTTTTACAGGATATATTGAATATGTTGAACTTAACAAATTTATCCATGCCTTGATTTTTTCTAGGAGCAAGTTTGAACTGAATAGAAGTGGTTGCCATGTCTGATCAACTTTAGCAGCACTCGTGCTATTGCCTGCCTGGATTATTATAATTTAAAAGCACAGGTTTCAATTGAAAAGTATCCATGTTTCTCACCAACATTTACCAATGGACGTTAAAAATTTCAGCAAATGTTAACGTTGACAAAGATTTCAGCAAATACAAATATTGATGGGAAGCCATTTTTTTTCAAAAACCTCAAAACTACTACTTTGATATTTTTGTTTTTCAAAAATATATTCAATTATAATAATTTTTAAAACATTGAATTAAACTTAAGAAAAAAAACATTTAATTAAAAGTACATTTTTAAAAAGCTTAACCAAACTCCATATAAAAAAAAAAACTCAACCAAACTGGAAATTAGTTTCAGTGCCGCTTCTCAATGGATTTATAAATTTGTATTCGCGAGGAATTATTTGTGTATGGATTTATTTTACAAATCATAAACAAGTCAAGACTCAAGATTACAATCAGTCAAAAAAAAAAGACTCAAGATTACAAAACCGTTCGTGAATTGGGCGAGCACCGACAAGAACCACCCTAAATTAGTGGGCACTCTTTGCTTTGGGCCATAGTAGTCCTTTTAAAAAAAAAATATAGTCGCCCTTAATTTTTCCGTTTCTATAAGTACACTAATATTAATAAAGAAAAAATGGGAAAACTAGTCCACAAGAACCCAATATCCAGATTTTTTTAACCTCTTAGAAGATTAATGTAATATGACCATAAAAAAAATTATGTATCTGTACCAAAAAAAAAAACTGATGTATGAAATATATCCAAATCCAGTGTCTTGTTTAGTGACTAGCACATTTTCTTTTGATAGCAATTAGCAAGCATTACTGTTAAGTTCATCAGCAATTACTTAATAAAACATTTTATGGAACTCTAAAATTTGTTGCTGGTATACTACAGAGTCAATTCAGTTAATTAAGTAGGATGTATTAATTGTTGTAACCCTCTCGGTATTTGTATTTGATTCCTTTCTATGTATAAAAATAATTCATTGTGAGTATGAGACACTTACGTGTTTCTTGTTTCTTTGTTCGTGTGAAGGAATAACTTCAATTGTGAAATTAGAATATTTTTGCTTGTGGTGCTTCTCATTCTCATCAGCTCTAATTCTCTAAATATCGAACTTGGAACTTGAAATGCTCACAATTCTAGAATGTAGTTATTCAAATTCTTACCCGATTATGAAATGCTCTCGAGATCGAGCTCCACCACTAATCTTTTTACCTGTCATGTATCCTTTATTTCTAGTAGTATATTTTCTCAGTTGATAGGATTGTGATTACCTCTTTAGTGGATGGATAGGCAGTTAAGTGGTAGTTATTATCCACTAATATCTGAAATATATGAATTATAATCTTGGTGAAGAAAGTAGGATTTAGGAAAATTCAAAGAATACAACCATTGACGGTTAAGTTTTCTTTTTAAATTATGCTAGCAGGTATCCTATATTCTTTATTATATTTATAATTATAATTATAAATACATACAAAATAACTTAAAGGAGTCATTGTATTGATCTTTGAAAATTTAACATTCTTTTTTTAAGTCATTTATTTAACTCTTAATTTTTGCTATTAAAAGTTTACAGTAATAGTTGTCCCAATATTTACATTTTTATTTCTGGCATTAGCATCCAATGTTCCCTGTAAGAATAGAAAAAATAATCAGATTACAACTATATTATTCCCAAGCAAATACATAAAATTAAAATCATATAATACCCCTGTTGTTGGTAGAACCTGATTTTAGAACAAACATCAGTAGTTGCATTGGTTATAATAGTTTGAGTAACATCCACATTTTTTACAACATTTGTGAACTGGTGGGGGTACTTAATATTTAACAGAAAATATTAATGGAATTAAATAACAGATTTAAAATATATTTTTTGAAAATTTCAAGTATAAAATGTAATCAAAATTATTTTTAGAAGACTAAAACTAATATGGATCAATACTTAGATGATATATAAAAAATATATTTAACCCTTTTTGTGTGGTCTAAACCTTTCAGCGTTTACTTTAAATTTGAAACCTAACAGGTAGACCCCAGCATATAACCCACCGTCCTGGCATGTGGTCATCCTTGTTCTGAATTCAATACCAAAATTAATAAAACAAGATACTTATTTTTAAAGTATAAAATTATGCTTAAAAAACCATAAAATTATATACAAAAAATCAGGATATTAAATGTTCGCACGATTCTGTCAAAAAAAAAAAAAGTGCGCACGAGGCTTCTTACGTACACATACGTACATACACAAATATTAGTTTTATAAAAAAGAAAAAGAGAAAAAAAATAAGGAAATAAAAACACAAAAAAATTATAAAAATTAGATTTATGTATTCACATTTCATTTCTCGTGACTTAAGTTATTGAACTGGTATGCGAAGATTAAAATTCATATTATTATATTGTGAAAATCACTTAAACAAATAGACGATTGTAGTAGTACAGAACTGCACCATTAACCAAACAAAACCCCAACACAAAGCACGCATGCAACAAAGATATATATGTATAGAAAAATCAAATAAAGAGACTCTACATACCTTCAATGCTTCGAAACAAATTAGATAAAACTCTTCTGTCTTTCTTGTCAACTCACATAACTTCTCTACTACAGTCTTAGAATAAATCGTAAATCTCTTTCCCTCCATTTTTTAGTTGACCTTTCAAATTTGCTTACCTTTTCTCCTTTCATTTCTTAGTTCCCGAGCAAGTGACCAAATGGTTCATTTTGTTTGTAAAAATACAAATTTTAAGAGACTAGGTAAATAAAATTGTTTCAATAATCCTTTCACATAGGATGTGTAAACTGCATTTGATACATCAATAACTTTCGTTACTACATTTAATTGGGATGACATAAGAGATCTCTTTATATAACGTATATACACACAAAAAATAAAAGTGAATCCTTTTAAAAGATTTAAAAAAGTAAAATAATATTAAAAGTGAAATAAAAAATTAAAAGTATATATTAGCCTTTACTCTTAAAAGCTCATTAAAGTAAAAGTGAGTTGCTTTTTTTAAAAAAACAAATCGTGATCTAAAAGACTTTAAACCTTTCGTTTTACTATAAATTCGAAACCTAACCGGGAGAGCCCAACATATAATCCACCGCCCTAGCATGTGCCCCAGTCCTTGAGTCCTTGTTTTGAATTCAATACCAAAATTAATAAAAACAAGTTAATTATTTAAAGTATACATTTATATACAAGATGTTAGCAAAAAAATATTATATACAAGAAATGAAATCAAGATATTAAATGTGCGCACGA
This sequence comes from Glycine max, assembly GCF_000004515.6. Taxonomy (NCBI): domain Eukaryota; kingdom Viridiplantae; phylum Streptophyta; class Magnoliopsida; order Fabales; family Fabaceae; genus Glycine; species Glycine max. The sequence goes on along the minus strand of NC_038242.2, from coordinate 1,919,551 downwards.
GGCTGCATACGCACACATACATACACAAATATTAGTTTTATAAAAAGAAAATGAGAAAAAAAAATAAGGAAATAAAAAAGACATAAACAATTTATAAAATTTAAATTTATAAATTCATAATTTATTTCTCGTAACTTAAGTAATTGGACTGATTTGCGAAGATTAAGTTCACAATTTTATATTGTGAAATTCACTTAATCTATTTGGACAAAAAATTATTATATAATGAAACCATGAAAATAATAAATATTTACCACACAACAATTCATGAACTTAGCACAGTGGTTTAAGATCTTGTTACCCTCATATAGTCATGATCTATTTAACATAAGATATTTGTGTTTCTAACTCAGGAAAAAAAAATATATGAATAAAATTTAAATTTGATACACTTTATTTTAAATATTTTTACATTATCAACCAATTAAAATTTATTATAGAGGTGACTTTTAAAATAATTATAACAATTTTCAATAACATGACAATCCGAGATAAGATGACAATATCAATTTTTTTTACACTCTAAAAATATTTCAATTAAATTCATGTGTATTATTTCATATTTTTGCAACTTAGCAACAAAATTAAGATAGAAAACTAAAAACTAATCTTAACTTATGGTCTGTCATCTAAGAAAAAACATATGAATATATAATTAATAAGCAGCGTTTAACATGGTTTAGATAAAAAGTGGTCCATGTTAGACCAGTGAGATATATGACTGTTTTAATGAACGGTGTAGATGAACCACCTATTACAATTGAAGTTATGAATATTATAAATAAGTCCTTATATTAAAAGTAACAGTTAATTTATTTTTACAGAGCAATCCGAATGGTTTAGGTTGTGATTGGAGTTGAAACCTAGCAGAGGGAAAGCACGTACAAAGGAATGAAGATCAGATCCAATGGTCGACGATGCTAAATATGCCATGTACATTGCATCATGAGCATATCATGTGAAGTTTTGAACTGATACATGCATTACGATATGATGTGTGTTGACCAAAGGGGTTGGGAATGTCCGAATTGTTGGATTGTATCCCAGATGATTTATCATCCCGCAAAATATGGGTATATACCATTAAAGTTCCCAAATATTATTTCTTTAATTTTATTAAAAATATAAATTCAAAATTTAAATAAGTAATTTTTTTTAATTTTTTTCTTTACTCTTAAGTTCTCGTTTCCATTCATAGATCAACCTTATATTTTATATTATTAAAGCCGTTAATCATTTACCTAGTTTTTAAAGGTATTTTTAGTTAAGAGTTAAAGATTTATTCTTTTAGGTTAAAATATTTATTTAAGAAATTATTCTCTTAAAAAATGTGTTTTCATATATACAAAAACATAAATCATATATCATAAAACATATGATTATTTCTCAACACTATTGTTAATCATTTACCGAGTGGATATTGAAAATAGTGGTAGGTAAGTTGTAGGGAAATTCAGCATAGGTGTATGAAAAATGAGAATCAGACCTCGTCACAACAACGATCAGAATCAGATGATTACACAACCAAACCATCAAGTATTAATTCGTCCCCTTCAAATCTTCAATGTGCCTTTCTTTCTTAGTCATTGAGAGAGGAACAGTGACCTGCTTTACAGCTTGCTAGAGTGAGCCTAAAAATGTGAATAACCTGTTTAATGACCACGATAAATCACTTTTGTCGCTTGTCCTATAAAAAACCACCTAGTTAATATAGATCAAATAACAATTTAAAAAAAAAAAAAACAAAGTGAAAGTTATTTAATAGTTTTAATTTTAAAGATTTTTCTTTAAATAAAAAATCATTTTATTATTTCACATTGATTACTTTTCTTTTTAACGAGGGACACATTGATTAGTTGAGCATAAAAGAGGTGTTAGGGTGCGTAGCTTATTATAAAAGTTACTTTTGTTAATTTTTTTCTTAATAACAAATTTTGTCCCAAAGTTTCAAAGAGTGACAAATTTCAATCTTCCCTCAATTGTGTTAAATTCGTTAGTTGACTATGAAAAAACAGTGACAAATATGCAATATTGTAAAAATCTAGAGATAAAATGTGTAACATTGTTAAAAATATGATGATAAAATATGTAATATTGTTAAAAATATGATGTTAAAATGCGTAGTATTATAAAATTTTGGAGGCAAAATGTGAGAGAAAATAATAAGCGGATTTAACAAGTAATTGAAGGAAGGTTAAAATTTGTCACTTTTTGAAATTTTAGGGATAAAATTTGCGGGAAAAAAATGGAGGGAAAATTTGCAATTAGGTTCTATTTAAAAAAAAAAACTATTATTTCTCCTTTTTATGAAATTAAGTTCCATAATTTTTAAGAGTATATTTTACCAAATTTATTTGTCCCAATTTCAATTTTTAAGGAAAAGAAAAATTAAAAAAGGGTTAAATACTATAAATATATGTGCCCTAACTTCAATTGTACTCATTGCAATAATAGGAGTTTAAATTTATACTCATTCTTTAATGACAAAATAAAAGACTTATCTTACTAAATTTATTCCTATGGAGAGATATGACAATAATATGTTTAAATGTTTTTTTTTAATAACTACGGTAATATGTTTATCTCTTTTATAGTGAGAAAATTAAGATAAAATAAGTAATCTTTGTTTTAATAAAATTTGGTTGTCCCTTTTCAAAATAAGATAAAATAAGCAATCTCAATCATGATTATCTCATATATCAATAAATTTAAGATTTATTAACATGCACATATTATTTAATTACAATTCCAAAAATGAATTTTTAATTTAATAAAAAAAGAATAATTTTTTAATCAATAATTATGATTTTATATATACTTTATCCTCCATTCATAAAAGCTAAATTCAACAGAAAAAGATCTGAATCCACATTAATTATTTTGTTAGAAAGACACGCGGGAAAACAACCTAGTTATATGCTGAAGCTTTAAAGTTATTTTTATTATTTTACTAATTTAAAGTTCGAACCTATGCATATAATATAGAGAATTTGGGGCCGACGACATGATAAAGTAGGCATGTTAATAAGGGATCATGTGAACTTATCAACCTTGTGAGAGTGGAGACTAACCCTTCTATATTTTTTTAATAATTCAATCCAAAACACTATATATGTATATCTTCTCTATGTTAAAAAGCTTGTTTAGTTTTAAAATATTTATGAGAAGTATAAATTATTTTTTGTTTGTTTACAATTATAAATTTCTAAAAGGAAATTATATATAACTACATCCTTTTTATAAGTTGCTGCATTTTTTAAAACTAATTAAAAATTCATTATTTTAGATTCTATTTTTTTAAGACTAAAACAAATACATTAGAAATTATATTTTAAAGATAAACTATTCTGATTAAAAAAATTCATATAAATGAACGTAAAATTAATTAGATACGTTTTAAATATGATGATTAAATCAGGAAATTAGTTGATGAACTGATACATGGCATTTTAATTTGTTTAACAATTTATATAGTTGTTTCGGCATATTTGTTGAGATTATTAGTCTTTCATCTACTTAACAAGATTTCTTTAGTTGAAAAAAAACAATTTGAGGAATTGACTAAATCAGGAAATTAGTTGATGAACTGATACATGGCATTTTAATTTCTTTAACAATTTATGTAATTGTTTGGGCATAGAGATGACAACCTAATGAGTCTGGTTTGGGCATAAAAAAGACTGAGTTTAAAATTTTAATATGCAATTTTCATTCTCGTTGAGTTTTATTGGGTTTAGGTATATATTTATTGGTAATCTCTTACATTCTTTTTTTATAATTTTTCTTTATTTGTATATTTTAAATAAATTATATATTAAGTTATTAATTGTAATTTAATTCAAACAACATATAAATATAATAAATAACAGAGAAATTAAAGTTAAAACAATTAAGAATTCAATTATATATTTATAGTTAAATATATATTTTAAAGTTTTTTTATTTAATTATTTAACTATTAAGTTAATTGATTTATATTTTCAAAAACTATAACAATAAAATCTTTAATATATATTATGTATATACATGTTATGACAAAAAAAAATTAAAAAAATATAATACTAACCAATACGGATATGGGTACAAGTATAATTTGACACTTGTTCATACAATACTCGTGTGTTTGATCAAGACAGATATTTTTTGCCAAATTCAGAATAAATTTGAGTCAATATTCATGGGTATAGAATTATTCGTGATGCCTATTTTAACACATTTGTTGAGATTATTCGTCTATCATCTACTTAACAACATTTATGTATATATATATATATATATATTAGTTGACAAAAAAATTATTTGAGGAAGAAAATAAAATCAAAATATTGAATTGATCCCTAAAGATATTTACAATCATAAAAATGTATTGCGTGGTCGTATAAGTCCCTAGAGTAAGAAAGTTTTAAATAAGTCTTTATAATTTTTAATTGTTTCGTCTAATTCCCTAAATTAATAATTTATTTTCATTTTAGTAATTCTTCAAAGTATTGTTTTTCTAGCTTCAATAATTAATTGATTTTAGTATATTACGTGTTATTAAATGTCATGTTTAGGGCAAAGTATTGCCTAACGCAATCAAAACTATCAATTAGCTTGAAGTTTCTAACACATTTTTTTTCTTATATTACATTACTTCCATTTTTTTAAGGAATTATTACGTTTTCTAATTTCTAAGATTAATACTTTTAAAAATTCTTGAAAAAAGTGGTTTAATAAATAGGTTACGTCGGATTTAATGCAAATCAGATCATAAACACCAGACAAATCATGTGACGTACGTAGTCCCACCTCCACTCATACTCTCGTCTATGTAATATTGTTCTTATTCCATAAAATTTAAATTTGTGTGCCAAGCATAACACAAAAAGATTACATCAATAAGATAGTGATTTGATTTTCATTAATTCTTAATAGTTTTTAAATAAGTATTTGTTATTGGTTATTAATAAAAAAAATTAAAATGAATATTTGTTGAGAAATAATATTTTTTTAAACAAACAAAATAATCTTTCCCAAACAAGCAAATTAATAATTTGATTACTAAATGGTACTTGAAGACGTATCAGAAGCTATATGTATATATCATGTTGATATTTTCCCTAACAACTTGACAATGGTACTTGATACTCTTGGATTTTGGGCCTTCGCCCTTTTTCTGAATATTCTTAAATACAATTTGGTGTTTATACTCTTTACTATTTTGTGTTTAATTTTTTTAATTTTAATTATGCATTATTTTAATTGTTTGCTTTGTATACTTCCAGTAATAATAAAATATAACTAAATAGTTTTTTATTTTAACATATTCTATAAATACTTTAACTTAAATCATTCCTAGCTCAATGTACACAAAATATATATTATTTTTTTTTAAAAAAAAGACTTTAACTTAAATCGACATAAATAAGTTATTTTCAAAACTTAATGGATATGACTCGTTTAACAACACATAGTGAATTGAATTTGTGATAGAAGATCTAAATTCAAATCTAAAAATAAAAAAATTGTTTCCATAATATCCATTCCTAAAATTATTAGGATTAGACTAGAAGTGAGAACTATAGTAACTTATATAAGGTAACATATTTAAACTTCATTGTCACATTTCGATTTTTTTTCTTAAAAAAAATCATTCCTAACTCGAGGCCAACTCAAATGATAGAATAATTAAAGCTTTAAGTTATAAGTCTACCAACAAAAAACATTTGTTATTAATTATTTAAAGTAAAAAAAAAAACTCACATAATTTG
>NC_038242.2:1912198-1913691 GCF_000004515.6 Glycine max | reverse complement strand
TTCCTTGACCCTTTATTTTTTTCCTATTTTCTCTTAAGTTTACTTGTGTTGTGCATCGCATAGATTATTAAATAACAAATAAAAAAGTATTTTGATTTAGCTACTTGCATTGTATTATTATAGAGGAACACTCCATAACCATGGACACATCTAGAGGAGCGGACAAGGGCCCTAACCCCTTCTTTTCCCTACTCGTGAAACTTTTCATGTATATATTATGTTAGTTAGTGTAAAATCCTCTAGTGGTAGGAGGTTGGGATGCAATGTATGAGATTATGCTTATCATCATTTAAAATAAAAATTACTATCAATTTTATATGTAAAAATAAAGTTAAAGTCATCCTTTGTTACATCCCCTCCCCTTAGTTTGGTTCTATCCTTTTGTTGGATAGGTTAGGTTGAGTTGCTTATTTTCTTTGTCCAATGAATACGAAAATTAAAAATAGTAGATATTTTTTTAAATAATTATTTATTAAAATTAGACATTTAAACAAAGAGAAAAAAATAGTCTCCTGGTTTTTGGAGTCGTCACTACTCATAGCTTTGCTCAGTTTTTTTTATACACAAAAATAATTAGGCTTATTGAATCAAGTAGTTATAATATTCTTAAAAAAAATAAGTTTTTTTACAGTAAAAAAGAAGTTATAATAGCCTTTTTTTCTATTTTTTTTTATAAGTTAGAACTAATTTATATATTTAAGTTAGAAAAATTAAATGTGAAATTTTATAATAAAAAAATGAAAGTATATAAAATACTGTAGTTTTAACTTCTGAAAAATAATTTGTTTTATTATTTTATTTTATTCTTATAAAATTTGATTTAATCTAAGATTAAAACCAGGGGGGGTATTGCTAGCAGTGTAGCCTGTAGGTATGGTAGTTATCATGGGTGGCCCGCAAGTTAAAGTGAAAGAAAGCATGGGCCACTTAAATTTGCTGCTACTTTACACTATCAGTATGGTTTCCGTGTGGCAAGGGACCCTTCAATTTCAAATCAAATCCTCAACCCTGCTGCATGTGCCTTTCTAATTCTATGTTCATCACTTTTCTAAAGACTTCAACTTAACAGTGTCTATCATCGTCAAAAAAAAAAAAAAAAACAACTTAACAGTATATCGAATTTTCTGTCAAAAAAAAAAAAAAGTATATCGAATCAACAATGATCAGTTTGGATTTTTTTTGTTTTGTTTACAGAACTGCTGCGTTGCATGGAAAATGAATAACAAGAAATGCACGGAAAAAATAATTAAAATAAATACGCAATCATGTTATGAATTATTAAAAATATAGAAAAAAATCTCATAATATTTAATCGTGAATTTTTTGTGTTCGATCGTGTAACAAAAAATATCGTAATATTTTTATTCAAAAAAAATATCGTAATATTATTCTTAAAACATTTTAAGGTAAGAATGAAAACTCTATAATTTCACGAGTGTTTATGAAAAATTAAAAAATCAAGATAAATTGATTTTTATTTTATGTGAAAATTT